>NC_090739.1:48280641-48285641 GCF_036898095.1 Palaemon carinicauda
TCGTGTGATATTTCATGCATTCTGGTAAGCAAGCATTGCAAATCCTGTGGTGTTCTGCTAATGAGAACAGTATCATCATCATATTCCAGGTGTGCTAATTTCCTATTACCAATCCAGTCCAATCCTTCTCCACCATCTCCAAGTGCTATACGTATTAAATAATCCATGAGGAGGATAAAAAACATAGGTAACAACTCATTCCCTTGGAGTACTCCGCTGTTCACTGGAAATTCATTTGATAGGACTCTGCTAATAATAACTTTGCTCTTTCTATGCTCATGAAGTGACTTAATCAAATTTATATATTTTAAGAGGAATTCCATAATAACGCAGGACTCTCCACAAAATTAGTTGGTGCACACTATTGAAGGCTTCTCATAGTCCACAAATGCCATCAAAAGTGGATTTCTATATTCTATGCATTGCTGTACAAGTCTTAAAATGAAAATTTGGTCAGTACAACTTCTATTTTCTTGAAATCCTGCTTGTTCATTTCTCAGATTTTCCATCAAACATTCTCTCTAGTCTCTTTAGAATAAGTATGCTATATATTTTCATGACAACTGATGTAAGTGTGATGCCTCAGTAGATATTGGAATCAGTCAGGTCTCCAATTTTTTGCCATTTTCACCAACACTCCTAGCTCCCATTCATCAGGTGTTGCCTCTTCATGCCACATTCTACAAAATAATCCTGTAAGTATTCTGGGAGTCAATTAATTTTCAGCCAGTATCATCTCAACAGTTACTCTATCGTAACCATGGGATTTCCATCTCTTTAGGTTTTTAAAAATAGCTTCGACTTCAAACGCACTGAATTCATTCACGGGCACATCAAGGTATTCATCCGCTCCAGGTATATCAATCAAATTATTCCCTTCGTATCTCCTATGCATGACCTCACTAAAGTGTTCCATTCAACGTTGCCTGTCTTCATCTTCTGTTGTTATAACAGATCTATATCTCTATTTTATAGGTATATGCTTATTCTTCTTTTCTCCTATAAAGATTTCATTGATAATTCTATGAGCGTTTTTTATACCATAGCCACTTCTTGAATTCATAGCTTTGTCAGCCTCATCTGCTTTCCTGTCTAAATATTCTCTCCAGTCATGCCTTACTTTTCTTTTGACCTCACTATCGATACTGATATACTAAGCATGCACTACCTTGTAATTTTCATTAATTTCTCGAACACTCTCAACAATTAATTTCTCTCTTTGTCTCCTTTTTTAGTATCCCAAGTATCATTTCATATCCATGGCTTCGTCCTTGTGCATGTCCCAAAATCTCACTACCAACTGACTGTGGGTACCTGCTCCCATGCACTGGCAGGTGTTTGATTTCATTCATGGCCTTTCACATCACTCGCGCAGATCTACTGCATAGCTACTGAAGACGAAGTCATTTGGCACGACACTACTAATGGTGCTAAGGATTGGGTTTGCGCCTGTACTTCATGGCAAACTTCAAAAGTACATCGGCGCATGGATTCAGAAGTGAGAACATTTTGCTTTGCCCACATTTACATAGACGTTGTTTGGCCCCTTCCCACATCACAAGGTAATTTTTTATCGTCATCGACCGCTTAACTCAGCCTGAAGACCATTCCCATGGAGACTGCAACATCCACCTCATGTACATCTGCCTTACTCTCAAGATGGATAGCGAGATTTGGTATCCCTGAGCATTTTACTTCTGATAGGGCGAAGGAAATTTAGTGTTCCTTTTATGAATAGATTTAATAGAGAACGAAATTGTATCTTTTAGTAGTTTTTATATGGAGTATGGAATTTTCGGGGGAAGAGTTGAATCAAATTTTTATTACTAATCAGTATGACAATACACATGTATTTCTGGGCTGAAATTGACAATTAGTCCATGAATAATGGGAGGATGATTGACAATTAATGTTATAATTTCAATAATTTTACCGAATCCTTTTTGGAGGAAATGTACTGTTCACCTTTTTGTGTCGGCTCAGTCTTTTAGTTTTCAAGCATATATCATTAGTATTATGTATTTTGTTACGTCAAGAACCTATTTAGGGCTACATGGAAATTCTCGGCCCAGCTGCTATTGAATATCGTCAGTAGTCTAGCAGGTTATGTTAATCACTGTTATTAATAGCAACCTGTATAAGTGACATTTTTAAATAATGGGGCAGACGTAACTGTAATGTTTTTGGAAACAGTTTCACCGGAACTATAAACCACCACATTACAAAATGTTATCGTATATGGGATTTAAATATATAATTTTTTTTTCTTTTTTTTTTGCGCCCGTATTGTATTTATATAGGGTGTAAGAATCATTCTTTGCAAAAATATTTTTGCATACTTACAAAGGCAAAGGTTTCTACAATTAATACAGTCATTATGCTGGCCCAATGAATATTGAAATGGCCTTGATTCACAGAAATGAAATTGGTTTTGGATTCAAAAGACAGTCTTTATAGGTTATCGTGGAACAGATTCATATGAATGAATAGTTTTGTAATTGGCGCTCTTAATTTCCAAATTAATTGGTCTTTTCTAGGAATATCGTTCACTCGTAAATCCTGATTGTCGTGAATGATTTGACCGCTTGAAATTACTTTTTTTTTTTTTATTAACCGTTGAAAAATAGATACAAGTGTTTCGGATAAAATTCTGTTATTGAAGGAGTTCACTTATGGTGTTTTCTGAAATTTAGGTATGGGGGTGCCTTTTTATGAAGTTTATTACATATGCATTCGATAACATGTTGGTTTCATCATAGCCATCGAAAATTGTTTCATTTAGTCTTTTAAAACTATCGACTAACATTTGGGGATACCTCTGGTATTCCTGTTGGGATTTGGGTTGCACTACATGGTGTCTCTCATATAGTTGCATGTAGATTTTTCAACTTACCTTGATACTAATCCTTTTTCTATAAACTGTCTTTTCACAAAATAGAAAACGCTTTAAAAGAATTTTAGACAAATTAATTATCATTATTGAAATTATTATTGTTAAAAAAGTAATATTGTAATGATTATAATAATAATGATTATGATATACTGGAGATAATGGAAATGCTAATACACTAAAATTACTATAAATTTCAAGATAACTAAAATATAAAACACCTTAAAATTAGAAAACTTTAAGGAATGTATGGGCAGAGGAAGAAGGCAAATGTTTCTTGTGTTTACACTTCAGATAAAAAAAAAAAATATGTAGAACAGGACATGAAAAGGCAATCAAGAAGATATTGGAATAAAATTTTCCTTTTAACAAATAAAAGGTGAAGCTAGCCCGTCACATGAACAACAATATTTTGCATCTTGAAATGTGTAATCCGTTCGGCACCATTAGATGGAACCTTCGTCCAGTTATATTTATTCCTAATCCCGGGAATTCCGTTAGATATAATTTGTGAATGTTCACGGTCTAAGTAAGTACGATGGTGCCTCGTAGGTGGGAAGTCTCAGTGAAATGAGACAGAGGACCTGTAGTTTTTCAGTCTCTTTTAAAGCATGGCCTCATCAACATGTGTCAATAACAGCGGCAGCGTTTTATCTATTTTCATGTTTTTTTGCTTTTTTTGCTGAAACTTTCAGTGTTTATTCGTCATTAGTTTGTCTGTTACGTAAACATAAAATCAAAATACCACAAGATGCTTCTGGTAATGTGGCGAAAGGAAAAACTGTAGCAAGGCATCTAAATGTATTGAGACGGGAGTAGCCACGCACGAGTGGAAGCATCAGCTCTTATGCCTGTGTTGAAAACGTATGAAGGTGTCAAACAGACTCCTACAAAAGTATGTTGAATTTTGAAGGCTGAAAGTGTTGACGAGAGTAAGTATGCAACAAATGGACATTAAGGGTGAGATGAAGGATGAGAATTATAAAGTAGAAAAGATTACTAGAGTAGTAAAATAGCAAATAAGAAAAGCGTGTCAATAAAAAGTGACAAATTACTCGGAAGAGAAGTGACAAAGAAAAAAGAGAGTAGGAAAAAAGTTACGAAGAAGAAAAGGTGATATATAAAAAAAAAATAGATTGACTGCTAACCACTTCACTCATATTTTTTCAACTTTATCCTTTCCTGAGAGAGGTGCTGCAGAAGTTGGCATGTGCATGAAATGGTTACAATGAAATAGTCATCGGAGAATATTTAGGCATCGTCATGAGGACTGGGATTGTTTGCTTTCTTCAACTAGGGATGTTCTGGGAAAGAAATAAAACGTACACGATATCGGCTTTCTTGACATCAGAGTCATTCAAGGGTTTTAAAGCAAAAGACCTGAAGAAAATAATAGGATGATATCCATTCAGTAAAAGAAGTTTAGAAAAGAAAAAAAAAATTTTACCTGGTGTGGAGAGGAAGATAGAACTGTATAAAAGAAAGTTAAACTCAAATAAAAACAATTGATTAGAATATTAGAGGCCCGTTGCAAAGGCTATGCCTCACCCCTGAACCTGAATCTGAATAGGGAATTACTTTTAAAAGGCCGGCCATATTGAATGATGATATCCTGATTTAACATCTGTGACATTTGTTGAAGTGTAAAGAGCACATCTTAAGAAAGGTACATAATCCAATGGCATAAAATTTTACTTTCTGTGTGACGCCCAATCAGTTTAAGTTCTTGACTTTATCATATACCGTGGTATTTCATCACCCGGTGTGACATCATTTTAAGGGTAATGGGTAATTTTCATGATGCTGTTTCCATCGACAGAGAGATACAGAAAAAAAAAAACACTTACTGTAGTGGCACTCTCCGCCTTGTGAGAGTAGTACCAATTACCTAAAAACCATGGCAAAAAAATCGGTCCTTGCATCGTGGAGGGGTGGCATGCAGGAGGAAACACAATACTTTCGTTATGTGAGGACACGATATCATGTAAGTCATATCCGATTGCGAATGCAAATGAAGATCACACCGAGCAGTTATTCCACAAGCAGAGGTTCAGACTGGTGGACAAGTTTGCATATGAAGAAATGCCCATGGAGAGGGCAAACGTCATGT
>NC_090739.1:48288141-48295289 GCF_036898095.1 Palaemon carinicauda
TTATAAAGTAAATAACAAGAACAATAATCACCTAAAAGAAAAAAAAAACATTTGCCATAATTATCACTGATTTAAAATTTCACGCAACTCAATCAAAGAAGGTTTGATTTTAGTTTTTAAACAGAGGTTTTAGCTTATCATTATAGTATTATATATATATATATATATATATATATATATATATATATATATATATATATATATATATATATATATATATATCCCATGCTTAGAAATAGATATAACATGACTCCATATTGTTCGTACATAATTTTTTTTTCTTTATATCTAATACACTCTAGATGCTTCCTTTTGAATACTTGATAATGAGGATTCTATGCTCTTCATATATTGTTCTGTTGGGCTAAAAATAACGGCAAAGACAAAGATTTTGACGGCCTCTTCTCTAAACAAGACCACGAGTAATTAATTGCTTGTTCATTTTCCTCTTTCTAGCATTGTTTCTTTACCGTCTGTTACTGTGATTTGAGTTTTTTTATGGTTAAAATCGTAGATACTATGATAGGCTTATTGAGTGTACAAAGTACTTCAATTAATATTTTCTATTACTTTCTGTCAATGTATGCGTTTTTGCATTATTTCTCTTAATCAAGTACTATATTGATAGTATACCAAATCCCCAGAGGCGTGTAAATTAGCTTTGATAAGTTGGACAATTGATATTACGGACATGGAATCGTCAGGTTTTTATGTACATTGGTTATTAGTTTTTCTTGTACGTCTTCCTCTTCCATAACATTCATATGACTGTAGACATATATTGCAACACCCCTCTTTCATGTTAAAGTGATGACTCTATAATAGTATCCAGTCTAGAAGGTTATTTATTCTTTTTTTTTTCTTTTTTAGCTCCGATGGCTGGACAGTTATCCTTTCAGGGTGGCTCTTTTGTTCTATTTACAGTACACCCAAGTACAATAGTGTTTTCTCTGTTGAATAGCCATACTTCTATCTCTTCGTTTCATAACGTTATGAATGCAATTTTTCAGTGTTATGATAAAACTGTGAAAAGGGCTTTAATGGTCTCATCAAATTTTATATAGATTCCCATTACTAATATACAGTATATTGTCTTTAGAGTACTTAGTAGCGATGTTATTTTCATCTTGTAGATATTATGCTTGATTTTTTTCTGACATTTGGTACGTAGGCTACACAGGTTGATGTATAGGTGTTTTTATTTTGTTATTTACTAAAATAGCTGTAAAAGAATTGATGGTATTTCTATACAGTGAATTACTACCGTATGTTGATCCTTTCCCGGCTAGCCTTGACTAATGAAGAAAACGTATAACCCTTTTTTATAATAATATCATTTAATTGTACTTTTATGAAAGAAAAGATTATCAAGATTTTATGATTTACTGATACGTATAGTGACAAAAATTCACTTATAGCAGGGCTGTCCTGCTAAACCTCAACCCGGATTTATAAAAAATATTCGATAAAGTTCTATATGATTACATTGACGATCCCTAATACGAGGCAAGGGGAAATATAACAATGAAATTAAAATTCCAACGCTGGATAATGTAAAGATTCGTGAATCTTGGGATAGACACTATTTTTGCCTTCCGGTATTCCAATCCCATCCAAATACTTAGATTTGGAATACAATCTGATCCAAGCACCCATTGTTTACGTTAAAATGAACGGCCAAAGTTACTACAAGGAATGCGATAAATTTTATACTACCTTTACTGATTGAATTTTCTCCCGGAAAAAAAAAAACAATTGTAACATCACACATCAATTGAATACACTCATTAGATAATTTTACCGTTTCCAATCGTATAAGTGGCACCAACTAGATTATGAAATGTCATTAAATAAGGTCGAATCTTTTCGAATGTCAGGCATTTAAAAAACTGATTTAATTAAGGGCATGATTATATTGAAATTGGTTATGGAAACCAGATATGGTCGATTATACATTTCAGAATTCTATGCTAAAGAAGATTAACACTCAAAACATGCTTTGGCTTAGCTAGAGGAAAACGAAGTCGATACACCTTCATTGACTGTAGTTTTCATATCTATTGGTAAATCATTACTATATGAAATACAACGTTCTTTTTTCTCTTATTTCATCCACATAGGCATTTCATCATTGCACACACATATATGGACTTTTTAATCAAGAATACACACACACACACACACGTATATATATATATATATATATATATATATATATATATATATATATATATATATATATATAGTACAGTATATATACATACGTATATGTATATATATATATATATATATATATATATATATATATATATATATATATATAGTACAGTATATATACATACGTATATATATATATATATATATATATATATATATATATATATATATATATATATGTCGTGCCTAATATGAAGAATTGCCTAATTTGTAAACTAGGCAATCAAATTGCCTAAATTGCAAACTAGGCAATCTAATTGCCTAATTTGTAAATTAGGCAATCAAATTGCCTAATTTGTATTTCAGCCACTAACGTTGCCTAACTTGTACACTTCTTTTAAAACTATGCCTATTCCATAAACTAGGCAGCCTAGTTTGTAAATTAGGTAGCCTAGTTTGTTAAACAGGCAAATCACCTAGTTTGTAAGTTAGGCAGCTGTATAATAATTCACTGTTATACCTGGACTCTTTTCATATTTTATTTACAGTGTTTCTAATAAAACTTCTGTCATTTTTCCTCATTAACTTTTACTTACTCAATGCTGCTCACTGCTTAGTTTAACTGAATTTCCAAAGCAACCGCAAGCAATCTATACATTCAATGATGACTATGGACAAAACTTGATTTACAGAAAGATTTGAATCAAGTCTAGAAGACACTAAGTACATGTTACTAGATACTGAAATGCACCAGGGTTTTGTAGCTGAACTGGCTTGATCAACCTCGAAGACGATTTATTACCCAAAGAAGAAATTTCGAGGAATCAAAATTGGTGGAAGGAAAAAAAATCAAGGCGAGTCTCTCTCTCTCTCTCTCTCTCTCTCTCTCTCTCTCTCTCTCTCTCTCTCTCTCTCTCTCTCTCTCTCTCTCTTCCCATATTTCTTTATTAATATTAATAGCATCTAATTGATACTATTAGCATCAGTTCTGTTATCAATATTGCCGCTATGAATTTTGCTATAATATTCTTATCTGATAAATAAATTGATACTAAGTTTTTACTCATTAGCACCAACATGACTGCTACTTTGAATTTTGGTGTACAGTAATTCAAATACTCAGTGTTTTTAAACATGATTTATAAAAAGACATTAAAGCGACTAGAACCTACATTTGCAAAAATCTTTTGCAGATTTTAAAAATGAATAGTTTTAAGTAAAGTCTCTCTCTCTCTCTCTCTCTCTCTCTCTCTCTCTCTCTCTCTCTCTCTCTCTCTCTCAAAGATACGTCACGTAGTGATTGAGAAGTATTCTAACATTAGTCAAAGAAAGGAAAAATGTCATTTGTGTCAAACTTTAAAACATGCAACAAAAAAGAAAATAAAACCAAATAAGGGTATTGCTGTACGGCCTTTGAAAAGTAAGACTTTTGCTGAACGAGGACAAGTCGATCTCATTGTGATGCAATTAAACGCTGACCGTGGATTTAAATACATTTTAAACTCTTAGGATAATTTCTCAAAGTTCTTGATTCTTTAGTTAATGACGTCCAAGACAACAGCAGAAACAGCATACAATCTAATTGACATATTTTGTTGGATAATCCCACCTGCCGTGCTTCAGTCTGACAACGGAAGAGAATTAACAGCTTCTGTCATCAATGAAATTAGGTTAATTTTCCCGCGAATGAACACCGTCCGCGAAGCTCCAATACATCCATAGTCCCAAGGAAGCATTGAGAGATCTAACTGCGATGTCAAGCAGCTGGTGATAGCTTGGACTATTGACAATGACTCGATTCAATGGGTTGGTCTACGATTTATCATGCTTCGAAAAAAAAAAAAAAAAAAAAAAAAAAAACATCTCTCCATGTTGAAAAAATCCATCTGGGCAATAGAAAAACAGAGCAAAAATGCTTCATACATCTCGCACTCAACTCTTACATTTTCAAGATAATTTTGCAGTTCTTGTCCCGGTGGGTGAGTTTGACCGGGGAAGATAGGATTGCATAAATATCCCAGGCATAATTATTGCAATCCGAAATGACACCTATCGAATCGGAACGAACCATGGTATTATAGACAGTTGGATATCAGGAAACCAACTTATAAAAGTTGACTATGCAATAATAAGAAGAAACATGGTTAAGACAGACAATTCTTCCATCTTGATAAATTACCACCCTGCACTCATTGCATGGTGGTCAAGGTTACACGAAGTGTTTCTTTCAGGGGGGATTGCATTAAAAAAATGTCATTGCAAAAAGAATTAAACTTTGTGCCACAGCCATTGTCACTCACAAAATTAAACATCCAAAAATTAATAGCAAGGTAATTTGGTCAGCAAATTACGATTTTAGCATTTCTTAACGTTTTTATTCGTCAATTTAAATTTTGGCTCATAGCTGTTTTGGTTTTCCATTTTTGTTCTATGTAAGCAGCATGTATTTTATGATAAATTGTGCAGAGATTGCAAAAGTTAATAATTGGTTAATACCTTTGTTGATGTGTAGAATAAACGATATATGTAATAATGAAGAAAGCTATAATATCTATTGGAAATCAAACAAAAGTTGCCTAATACACAAACTAAGAAAATTGCCTATTTAACAAACTAGGCTACCTAATTTACGAATTAGGCTGCCTAGTTTATGAATTAGGCATAATTTTAAAAGGAGTTTACAGGTTAGGCATCGCCACTGCCTATTATACAGATTAAGCAAATCGATTGCCTAGATTACAAATTAGGTAATTCCTCATATTAGACACGACATATATATATATATATATATATATATATATATATATATATATATATATACATATATATATACACAGTATGTATATATATATATATATATATATATACATATATATATATACACAGTATGTATATATACACACACACACACATATATATATATATATATATATATATATATATATATATATATATAGATTTGGAAAATGTAAGAATTAATATTAACAGCGAATATCTTAACAACTGAGGATTTGCAGATAACTTAGTTCTGATTAGTTAATCATGGGTGAAGTTGCAAAAGATGATGCAATATTTTAATTGAGATAGCACAAATCTAAGGACGAAAATGAATATGAGTAAGATTAAGATAATGTTCAATGAAAATGCGGAGACAAGAAATAAGGGTTATTGACGAACCTCTGGATATTATTAATGAATATACATACTTAGGATAGAAAATAAATATTTCTCCAGGACATGAGACCGAAATTAAAAGAAGGATAAGAATGGGATGGAGAGGTTTTGGTAAACAAAAGGAAAATTAGGGGAAATGTAAAACGCCACTTTCTTTAAAGAGAAAAGTTATCAGATGGTCCTACCAGTATTAATTTATTACCGGAAACTTAAAGCATTACTAAAGCCTTAGAACATAAACAATTTACAACTCAAAGAGTCTTGGAAAGAAAAATGATGGAAGTATCACTAAGAGACAGAAGTTTATCATGGTTGCGAGGGCAAACTAGAGGATATCGTAACATGTTAGAATAGGAAATGGAGATGGTCAGGACATGTAACAAGAATAACTGATGATAGATGAACATTAGAACTAATAGAATCGCAGTTAAATCAGGGGAAGGATGAGAAAACGATGGATTGACGAGATAAGTGAATTTCCCGGTGTGGACAGACATAGAAAGAGCACAAATAAACTGGAATTGAAGGTCATGTATGAGGACTTTGTCCTGCAATGGGCTAGCTACGGCTGATGAGGATGATGATGAACTCTCTCTCTCTCTCTCTCTCTCTCTCTCTCTCTCTCTCTCTCTCTATATATATATATATATATATATCATATATATATATCTGTGTTTATGTTTGTTACGTCAGTTAATATACAGTATATAAAATAATTATGAATGAATAGTTAACAAAGTGTAAACACGTCTCGTTGCATTATCGTAAAACAGGCAAAAGACTGTAGATATTGTGTCGGGGGAAGAAACTGATTTCCATTGAAACTGGGTAGATCAAAATTCCAAGAAGATATACTTGGGTAAGGTGTTCATTTAAATGAAACTATTTAAAATTTAGCAGTTTTGGTTTTGTCTTTTGCTTGAATTATTGACAACTTGTTAGTTTCAAATGAAGAGGCAAACAGTATCAGGTTCAAGATAGTTTAGAGTTTTCAATTTCCTTTATCTTATTTTTCATACGTGTATAAATTTCACTATAGCAACCTATATATCTAAAAACACGTCCTTCAAATTATCTTGCTGTTTTCGAAATCGTTAGGGTTAAATTAGTAGAGAAATTTCATTGTGAAAATTAAAAGATAATGCATCATATTATTTCCCTTGCATGATTTATCGTCACCTTATCGTTCAGGTATGTTAATTCAAACCTTGCAGTTAAATATATTTCAGTGAATATTGAGATACTGCTATGACTTTCATAGTAAGATGAATGATAGTAGGGAAGGTCTATCTATAGCACAACATTCAAGCTTCCAAGAAAAATCTGAGCTAGGTATTGAAAATTCTTAGAATGGGGCTGTGCAAATATAATCCTTACATATTTGCTACTGGTTGGCCTTTCTCTTTTATTTTTTACCCTCTGAAAGCCTCTTTTTGCGAGAGTTTATAATACTTCTAAAAAGTTTGATTTATTTTCCCCCTGCAAGTTACATTTTTTAATTCCTTGATCTTTTTATCCAGCCAATATGATCAGCTCTTTTTTAACAATTTAGAAAAAAGACTTGGAAAACAATTTTACTTATACAAAGGGTATTTTATATCTGTAAGATGAGCTTTGTGACAAATATAGCATCCGTATTAGTATTGTGAAGTAAGAAAAATGTTCGTCACAGTCCTTGTTATATAGAATGAGTCATGATAACAAACCTCTCTCTCTCTCTCTCTCTCTCTCCTCTCTCTCTCTCTCTCTCTCTCTCTCTCTCTCTCTCTCTCTCTCCATGTTGCATAGAATGAGTCATGATATTCACTCTCTCTCTC
>NC_090739.1:48295789-48323289 GCF_036898095.1 Palaemon carinicauda
TATTCGCCATATTTTTCACTCTTTTGTGGAATGGAAATTTTAAATTTTGTTCGTGGTGATATCAATTCAACATTACGCAATTAGGAAAGGTCTCTTATAATTGGAGTGAGAAACATGACTGTAAGGAGTCTTTCCCAATGAAAGTTGCCTTTGAAGGTATGATGAGGTCACAATAAGGATCTAATGAGAGCAAACAATAATTTCTCAGGGTGAAAATGAAGGGATACAGTTCTAGAAATTCACTTCTTAAATGAGACGGTTAACGAAGTTTCTGACCTTATGTGTTATGAATCATGGAACTATTATAAAAATAAATAGAATTAGTTTCGTTATAGAAATTTAATTGATCATGAAGAGAGGATATAAGGTTCTTCGCGCGACAGGCAAAATATTAAAATTTGTCTTCGTTCTCGTTTACTTTAATCGACATTCTTTAGCATGTTGAGATTCGCTTGACTTTTACTATTTTTTTTTTGCCCAAGAGATGAAATATAATTGTGCACTATTCAGCAAAAAATATACAGTAGTTTGTATCTAGATCTTACATAATTAAAATGAAAAAGTATATGCACACACAAACACACACACACACAACACACACACACACACATATATATATATATATATATATATACATATATATATATATATAATATATATATATATATATATATATATATATATATATATATATATATATATATATATATATATATATACAATGTGCTTCCTTATATTGTGAAAATGTCATCCTCTCATGTTGTTGATCAAACCTATATTTTTATGATTTAAAACTGAGACGACGGTAGTAATTTGTTGAATTTTTGTGTTTATCTTTGAGAGACACTCGAACGACAATGCTTAATGATCCTATTTTATCTTCCATTGAATAAAGTGTTTGATTCTTTGTAACATTTATTTTAATATTGACATAAATACTCTTAAAAAGTATGCTAATTATGGGTTTTTCCAATTTGTATGCGTTAATAATCACGCTGTTATTAAAATTGACTTGTTAATGAAGCCATAACAATAAACGAATACTATTCAGCTATTCAAGAAATGAAAAAATTAACTTTCTTAATTCAGAAGTAAGAAAAAGAGGCAATAAAAAGCGTGGCTACTGTCACCGTCTCTATTTGTGCAATAACCAGAAGTCTGTTCTAATCGTCGGACATCTCGTTTTCCTGTCGAACGTTTAGAGGTAAATGAATTGCGTAAAAACCTCGTTCATACTCCTATGATATTCTTGATTTTTCCACGAATAAATGTCACGTCGTTTTTCTCCCCGATTAATAAGTGTCACTATTAATCATAAGGGACAATGGGACCTCCATTCCATGACCCCATTAGAAGGAAAAAGTGAGGATGGAAACGATATCTACCGGAGGTTGTGGGGCGTGGCGAGATCGGTTGCTATGGTAACACTTGAATGGGAAGGGATGAGAGGCTGAGGGAGGGGGTGTGGTTAAGAGGGAAGGAAAGGTGGATACCCTCTGGGCAGTTATGGAGTGGGAGGGGACGGGTGGAGGGTTCTGGAGGGATAACGGGATGAATTGAAAAGCAAAGGTCACACTGTGCTTTTACGAGTGTGTGACTGCGTTGATGAACTTAGTTAAGCTCCCTGGGTCAATAAGGCCTGTCCATTGTCACTTCTGCTGCCGTCAACTGCGTGTTTTATCGATATGACTAATGCAGGGGAGGCATCTGGTTATTCCCTGTGAAAGCGACTGCTGTGTATGGTCTTTATTTTCTTTCTCTTGGCCTTGATTAGGGAAAATTATAGAGACGAAATTATTAAATAAGAAAGCCCTCTACTCGTAGGTTATTGGTCAGTTAATTTTATTTGAAAATTTACTCAGGCAATGTAAACTTCCATCTCTAAAAGTAAAGTTATTCTGGAACTAGCATAAGCCACAGAATATTCCATGATGGGTTTCCCGAATACGACATAAATTACCTTGACACCTGCGACAATATTTGACTTGATAACCATTGAGCGTTACTTCCTTTCATATCTTGGGAGCTAAACAGTAGGAAAATAAAATGATTGTGAAAATAAAAAATGTATTATTATTATTATTATTATTATTATTATTATTATTATTATTATTATTATTATTATATTGTGATTAGACCTTTTATCTTTAGAGAATACTGCGTTTATTTTGTATTTGTTAGTATCTCGTTTTTCAAATTAGTATATGAATACTTGGTTATCTGTTCTTTCTTATTCTACTGTGAAAAAGATAGCGCAAAATAGGACAAGATTCATAGATCATAGGGCAAATATAGGCTAAAACTCCAGGTTTGGTGATCAGTTACAGTTCAAAATTTGTTAGTAGGTTTCAGCTCTCACGGCGTTTCGAGCAAACTAGTCCTCGCTCATTGTCTAGCTGGGAATAGAGAAGAGAAAAAAGTTTGTTCGTTCGTTCCATAGATTTACCCGGCCTTCCACTGATTGTAGGCTCTTGCAAATATTGCATCCAACAAGTGTCCTTTTAAGTAAAAGGGAGATCATTTTCTTATAAAGTCTATTTTAGACTTGCAGGACTCACTAAAACCAGGTTTCCAAAAAGGAGCCAAAAGGAAGAATCTCAGAAGGGGAAAATGTTTTACAGTAGGAAGTCTAGTAAGTAATAGATAATGGGATAAGAGGAGGAAGTATTATAAGCAGAAAAAAAGAAGCATATGTAATTGTGAGAGATTATTTCTTGAGATATCTATATATATTTTTTTTTTTTACCGAGATCATTTGGTTTTGAGGGGTTTTCAAGATATTTTAAAATAAGTGAGGGGAATTTGAAAAGGATTTGAGTGAGGTTTATTTGTGTAAAGGGCTTTTGCATTTTGTGTTGTCTGCTTGAGGATGAGGTGGAGTAGGAGAGGTAAGGAGTAAGGGTGGGAGATATTGGTAATACTGGATTTCCCTAAACAGGGCGTGTGGGTTACCCAGAGAGGCAAGAGTATCAGGATATGTAGCAGTGTGTCCGGAGGCACTAGTTAGGTGATAACTGAGAGGCAAGATGAATGCAACTAAACTTTATTAGATCGGACATCGAGCTTAAATACTACGACTTGCGAGCAAGACCGTCACAAAAAATTAAACAACATTAGATATGAACAATCAAGTTTATGTAGTTTGGCTTACTAATAGGGCGGGAAGAGCGAGTGATAAGATAACAATCAAAACCATTACAGTGTACGAGCGTGTATGAAACACGTGTGGCACATGGCTTCCCCCTAAAAATTACATACATGTGAAATAGGGTGCCCTGTTCTTTAGAGGCGTACTGTAGGTGAGTCATTTGGCAGGAAATATGCAGGTTTTAGGTGATCATTGGAGACCCAGTCTTCTTTGCCGCACATATTAATCAAGTTAGCTTTTGGCATACGACGGATCACGAAGAAAGGGCCCATGTAAGAGGGCGTTAGCTGTGGCTTGCTAGTGTTGTTTAGCAGGAAAACATGCATTGCAGAGTGCACATCTGTTGGTGTGTAGTGCCTAGATGGAAGCTTGTAAGTCTGGCAGCATGATGTAAATTTTTCCACAACGTGACTCAGACGCTGGAGATTGTCGGAGGAGGTTGCAGACGGAAAAACTTCAGCAGGGATGGCAAACGGGTCGCAATACACCATTACAGGTGCCGAGACACACAGGGCGTCTTTAGGAGTGGTCTTTAGTCCCAGGAGAACTCAAGGATGCTCGATAAACCAGTTAGAGTCCTTGCAGAGGGACATCAAAGCTGCTTTGAAAGTACGATGAAAATGTTCACCCACTCCTATGGCAGCAGGGTTGCAGGCGGTTGTCTGGTGTAAGGTGATTTCCAGGAGGTTTGCTAATGATGTCCACAATTGAGAGGTGAAAGTGATACCCCTGTAAGAAGTAATATGCTTAGGGATACCAAATTTTGCTATCCATCCTAAGAGTAAGGCAGATGTACATGAGTCAAACGTTGCAACTTCCAATTACCTTGACACCTGCGACAATATTTGACTTGATAACCATTCAGCGTTACTTTCTTTCATATCTTAGGGGCTAAACAGCAGCAAAAGAAAATAATTGTGAAAATAAAAAATCTATTATTATTATTATTATTATTATTATTATTATTATGGCAGATATAACGTCCCTGACTAGTGAACGTCAGACTATGGGTTCAAGTCCCGCTCAAACTCGTTAGTTTCTTTGGTCGGTGCAATCTCACCATCCTTGTGAGCTAAGGATGAGTGGTTTAGGGGAGCCTATAGGTCTATCTGCCGAGTCATCAGCAGCCATTGCCTGGCCCTCTTTAGTCTTAGGTTGGGTGAAGAGGGCTTAGGCATTGATCATATGTATATATGGTCATTCTCTAGGGCATTATCTTACTCGATAGGTCAATGTCACTATCCCTTGCCCCTGCCATTAATGAGCAGCCTTTAAACCTTTAAATGGCTTTAGGCCAACAAGTGGAACGGTCGATGACAGTAAACAGGTAGTGCTGTCCTTGTGATGTGGGTAGGGGCCCAACTACATCAACGTGAATGTGGGCAAACCGACGGTGAGGTTGAGGAAAGGTGTCCACTCCTGAAACTGTGTCGATATGCTTTTGAGGTTTGGCATGAAGTACAGGTGCGAACACAATCCTTATCATCCTTAGTAATGCCATGCTAAGTGAACTTCGTCTTCAGTGAACGTGCAGTACAACGGTGCGAGAGATGTGAAAGATCATAAATGAAATCAAACACCTGTCAGCACATGGGAGCAGGTATCCAAGGTCTAGGTCTATCAGAGGAGGGTGGTGGAACCGTCGAAAGGGATGTCCTCCCAATGGAGGGGTGTGCAGCGTGTCCTTCCTACATGCTTGGTACTCTGTATCTTTTCGTTTGGCTTCTGCCATGGTATTGTAATCCAATCCTAGGTGAATGGAGACCAATGTATTTCTCGACAGGGCATCAGTAACGGGATTCATTTTCCTAGGGATGTGTTGAAGGGTGCAATTGTACTCTGCTATGGTGGAGAGATGTTGGTGTTGACGGGCGGACCAGGCATTACTGTCGAGTGAAGGTGTGCACCAGAGGCATGTGGTCCGTGCGAATTACGAAAGACGTACCTTTCGAGAAATGGTGAAAGTGACGGAGAGCCATGGGCACCACGAGCAATTTGTGGTCAAAGGTAGAGTAACCGGATTCTGCCTTGGACAGTTTTCTACTGAATAAGGCCAACGGGCAGGGCGAGCCGTTGATTACCTATTCAAGTACTGCACTAATAGTGACATCACTGGCATCGGTGGAGAGAACGAGAGTTGCCTGTGTCAAAGGAAAAGTGAAAGCAACAGCAGTTGATAGGATGTTCTTTGTGTTGCAGAAGGGCGCTCCTTGAAGGGGACTCACTTCAGGACTTTTGGCTTGCCCTTGAGGGAGGTGTAGAAGGAGGAAAGAGTGGCGGCGATTGATGGTGAGAAATGGTGGTGATAGTTGATCATGCCCAAGAATTCTTGCAATGCTTTGCCAGTCGAGGGCATGGGGAAGTTCTGAGCAGCTGCTACTTTCTCAGGATGAGGTGGACTCCTTCAGGAGTGATGGGGTGACTTAAGAACAATACATCTTTGGTGTAACGAACTACAAGGCAATTCTGTTGAATGCAGTCAAGCACAATGCGTAGGTGACGGAGGTGTTCCTCTTTGGAGGAAGAGAACACAAGTATGTCGTAACACAAGTATGTTCTCCACGTAACACACACAAAAGGAGAGGTCCCCTAAGATACCATCCGTGAGGCATTGAAAAGTGGCCCCAGCATTACAAGGGACAGAACAGGAGTAATTAAAAGAGTACGTACTGAAAGGGGTGATGATGGCGGTCTTGAGGATGTCTTCTGGCTTCATGGGTACCTGATGATACACCTTCAGGAGTCGAGCGTTGAGAAAACCTTTGCTTTGTGCAAGTAGGAGGTCATTTAGGCGATGTTTGGGAGGGGTTAGTGATCCAGCTCTGTCTGCATGTCCAGGTGCCTGTAATCCCCACACGGATGCAGAGAGTCATCTTTCTTCAGGATGACATGTAAGGGGGACAACTATGGGCTTGACACCTTATGGCAAGGGCTCATTTCTTCCATTTTGGCGAACGTTTGTTTAGCGGCTGCCAAACAGTCCGGTGCCTGCGTCTTGATATGGTGATAAACACTGTGTTTGGCGGGAACCATGGGTGGTTTTGTCGTCACTCTGTCACGTCCCGGAGTGGGTGTCTGTGTCCTACCGCATTTACGTCAGCTTCCGTTTATGTTGGATCGTTGTCCACTTCGTCAGGAGTGGAGGTGTCGATGGAGGTCTTGAAGATGGTGAAGTGGCTGTCCGTAAGGGCGTCGACTTTGACCATGAGGTCCATCATGGGCAAAATATCGACATCAGGGATGGCAGCGTGTAGAGGTTCAGGTTAGCGACATACCCAATGGATACGAAGGAGGTTCACCACATGAGATGAGCCGTGTGCGGAAGGTTGCAGGCAAGTGATATTGATCATTTCCCTGAGGGCGAGTGAAGCGTTTTGGTCCCCCAATGATTGTTGAGAAAGCTGGAAAAGTTTGGCTATGCGGGCAGCTGGTGATTGCAAGTATTGCTCCAAGAGGTATTTTTTTAGGGTGTCGTACCCTATTGGAATGTCCCTTTGCTTGCAAAGCCAGTCGGAGAAATCTGGGAAAGTGTCCTTGGGTTCGCTGCGAGAACATAACCTGCTTTGGTGCTTGACTGATTCTCGACTTTGGTGCGAAACTGGATATCAGCATACTAAAACCAGGGGAATGCTTCTCTGCTTGCTACGGGTGGTAGTTTCCTTGAGGCGGTGTGTGCCAAAGAGGCAGGTTCGGTGAGCGGCATCTTAAAACAGTAGGGCACAGCAGGGAGGGGGCAGGCGGGATGGAGCGTACACTCCACTGGTCACCAATGTGGTGAGGAGCCAGTTAGGTGATAACTGAGAGGCGATTTAAACAACATTAGGCCGGAACTATCAAGTTTATACAGGTTGGTTTATTAACAGTGCAGGAAAGAGCGAGTTAAGATAATACTCAAAACTGCTATAGCATACGGGCATGTATCAAACATGTGCAGTACAAGTGGGTATGTGATGACACCTTCTTTATCTGGGAAACCTGTGAGGCTTAGGTGGCTGCTGTTGCCTTGAAGTCTGAGCTGATAACGTCTTCATCATTGTAGCAATCCTGTGCAATTTTGTTGGGCATCTCATGTTCCAGGTATGATGGGGAAGAGGGTATTTGAGGACATCTTGGACGAGTATTTCTTCTTTGTTTTTTGTTTTGGCATTCATGCCATCCTAAGTCGTGTACTTTTGGCTGCAGATGGCACAAATGTTTGGGCCACAGCACTCATAATGGCAGTTTCCAATCCCTTGGAACTTCAAGCATCTTAGAGTTTCTGGTATGATGTCTTCATCAGGGAAGACTACTAAAACTTCAAGGCTCATAGTTGAAGGAAATGTTCCTTTGAAGGTGGTGAGAACTGTCATTGCAGCATGGTTAACAGAAATGTTCCAGTTTCATAGAAAAAGGGCAGTTCAGAATACAGATTTCCAGAGTCCTGCAGATGGATGAAGAAGCTGTAGTGATGATTCTGTCTGTAGAAAATTTAACAGTTTCTTAATTTTTCCTGGTGATGATTAAATTATCTTTAGCAGTTACCCTTACTAAGATGTGTATGGCAGGCCTAGAGTGTCAGTGCTGTAATATTAACACATGAGATTTTGTAGTCAAGAGAACTTGAACTTTACCAAAGGCTGTAGAGGTTCATTTTCAGTTCAATTTAGAGTCAATATTGTAGAGGTGGGAGGATATTTTTTCCTGGTTTTCTTCTGTTGGAGGTAGGCAGGAGTATTTAAATCCTCTTCAGCTGAATAAAGAAGCATCTTTTCATTGACTTCCATAAGTACCAGATTTAGGCAGTCAAGACAGTTGCAGTTAGGGTGGTGGTGTGGATCTTCTCTTTGTAGGTTGCTAGGCCATTCAGCTGTTCAGGAAGACTCGGGACTGCCATTTATCCATTGCAGCATTTGACAATAAAATCAGTCAGATGTGGATGACTGTCCATTGCCTTCAGTTCATGGAATGTCTATAGAAAAAATGTTAGTCTTCATGGTGATGTTGGCACTCCGACAGTCACTTAGGCTGGTAGCTGAGACTTGAGAAATTACTTGGAAAGCTCAGTAGGTGTGTCTGCTTAGTACTGCTACTGAGCCGGAATGAAGAATGTGAGTCATCGGACATATATTCATACAAATCAGGCTAATAATCTCAGACGACTGGTTTTTCATTGTTTGAAAGAATTATAAGGGCTTAGATTGTAATTCAGAGCTCGTTGCTGTTTTGACCACTCTCTAGGCTAATCACTGAGGCAGGCAAGAAGCTCTGGGTCAATGACATCACAAGTTCCAATGTTTTCTGAGTTGCTTCCTGGTAAGTGAATAAGTTTTCCAGATGAGAAAGTCTTTCAGACATGCTACCATATCAATCACCTTACATTGCGGGGTCATCAGTGTTATGTTAATTTTCTGTCCTTAGTTTGTTATCATTCTGAGTTAGAGACGGTGCTTAGTGCTGTTGGCTGGTCAGCAGGCGAAACATTTTGCGGACAGTATTGATTGTTGGTTTCTTCTGCTGGATAAAGAGGGCCTCCTCAGTATCCAGAGTAACGTAGGTCTTGGTAAAGAGCAACTAACCTAACAAACAGTCAACAAACAAGTGAAAATTACCCCGATAAAGATTGATCTATTGATCTATATGTTAAAGGATGAATGCATGAGCAATATGAAGAAGATGAAGATTACATGAGGAAACAATGTTAATTGTAACACTTCTATCGAGGACCCATACCAAACGGCATAAACGAAGAGTCTCATTATGCAAAATAATCCTGCCCTTTCCGTGCAAGACAGCCTGAAGAGGACCAGTGTTGTCTACGTAATCACATGCCCTGTACATGGAGATTCCATGCATCTCTCCAAACTCTTGTGCTGTCACATACAACAGTGTGCCATCAAGGTCCATTCACTGCAGGTACATTGCAGAGGAAAAACAAGAGAAAAAATCATTAGCAATCTGAAAATCATCGTTAGTGCCCCGGCAACAAACACTTTTAGGCACTTGAGGCCCTTCTCATCCACTGGTAGAAAACCAACATGAAATACCATCTAAGAAATTCATGTTAATTAATTAATGTCATCATGCTTGCCATATAAATCAGAATAACAACCAACCAGTCTGGTCAAACTACAGTTTAAGCCTAAAAAAAATACAAAAGGATTTTCAACTTATTCTAGTAGGTTTTGTTATACATTGAAACATACTAAAAGTTTAGCAAAATAAACCAGGTAAAAGTGTGTTTTTTCAATATGGCATCAAAGATGACCACCAAAACCTCTTTTGGATCATAACTATACAACTATCAACTCAAGTTTTATGTTTTGGTGTCTATTTCTAGTTTTTTTTTTTTTTTTTTTTGGAAATAAAACATATTAAGATAAAAAATTCTTATGCAACACAAAATAAAACATTTTTTAAATCACAAACCTTAGTAATGCTGGGGCCAATGAACTTTATATATTGTACCTGTGCAGTAGATTGACGTGATGGATGGGAGAGGCCATGGATGAAATCAAACGCCTGTCAGAGCATGGGGGCCAGGTATTCACAGTCACGGCTTACCAGCAATGAAATCATAGAGGAGGGTGGCATTGGAGTCATCAAGGATGACGTCTTCCCAACGAAGGGATTTGCAAGATGTCTGGCATGCATGGTACTCTGGATCTTTTCGTTGGGCTTCTGCCTAGCGTTGTAATCCAATCCCAGGTCAATGGCGGTCAATGTGTTTCTTGACAGGGCATCAGCAACGAGATTCATTTTCCCTGGAACGTGTTGAAAGGTGCAGTTTTATTCAGACAAGGCGGAGAGCTGTCAGTGTTGACGGCAGACCAGGCGTCGGACTGTCGAGTGAAGGTGTGCACTAGCGGCATGTGGTCTGTGCAAATGATGAAGGGTGTACCTTCTAAGAAGTGTCGAAAGTGACAGACAGCCAAATACACCGCCAGAAATTTGCAGTCAAAGGTAGAGTAGCCGTATTCCGCCTGGACAGTTTTTTACTGAAAAGAATTTTGCAATGTAATTGTTAAGTCCTAACAGAGAGGCAAGGTGAATGCAATTGAGTTTATTTAACAAGACAGTGAGCTTGTATACAGATAGTTAAGCGTAAGCATAACACAAAATTCAAGCAGTTAAAAACATGAGATAGCAAGCATAAACAGGTTTATATTATCTATGTGGGAGAGAGCGAGAGATAAAAAAAAAGCAAGACGGTTACACTGTATGGGGGTGTATGAAACGTGCAGTACAGTACACACGTTGGCTATAGAATCTTGTTACAGCTGATGTTAGTGGAAGCCACTCAGAAGTGACAAATGCTTCAGTAGTTGTCACTTGCACCGTGAAAATGATATGGCACAGTGATGATAGCGTATCATTAGATTTGCCGCCAAGGAGATCAACCTCCGGATCTCCTCCAAGAAGTGATGTGTCCTCTTGAGATTTGTTTTGATGGATGAATGCATCAGCACAAAACTTCAGGACAGGATCAGAAATTACTTATTTCCGGTAGGCTAAATTTTTTCCAATGGTGAATATCCTTGACATCTAATGACACCTATTCCAAGAAATGTCCCTTCGCCATTGGGATCAACATTATCAGTGGCAAAGATGACAAACATCTCCAGCAAATCTACATCACCAACTAGGACATCAAGATTCACACAATCAGCTGCATTTTTTTTAAATCACATCATTTCTGTATCCAAAATGAACTTCGATCAGTACAGATGATAGATTTGCCCAGCAAGTCCCAATTGTAGGGCTGCAATGACATCTTGTGGGAGAACTTCCTGAATTATAGTATCATTAATACCTGCAACCTTGAATTGTGTGTCTTTCCCAATGAACAATGTTTCCAGTTCTGTTTGCAGACTAGTTGGAATGAACGATAGGGCTAAATCAACTTTTAAATCCTCACTACATGGATACTTTTTCGTCATGGTAGAAACCTTAGATTTTATATCACTTTTGATTAACCTAGCAGTAGTTTCAATGATAGCACGTTTTTGGGACTCATCACATTCCTGGCACTCATGCTTGTATGATCAAATAATCTGTGACATTTGTTCCCTCATTGTAACCATATTGTCCAAGCCTTCTCCTTTACAAATATGAGTTGAGTCCTTAAGGAGTTTTTTAAGACGCTTTTTTAAACTTGAATTGTCACATTGTTCCAAATCAGGATTATTATTATTATTATTATTACTATCCAAGCTACAACCCTAATTGGAAAAGCAAGATGCTATAAGCCCAGGGGCTCCAATAGGGAAAAATAGCCCAGTGAGGAAAGGAAATAAGGAAATAAATAACTGAAGAGAACAAATTAACAATAAATCATTCTAAAAAAAGTAATGTCAAAAGAGATATGTCATATATAAACTATTAACAACGTCAAAAACAAATATGTCATATATAAACTATAAAAAGACTGATACCTTTTCATTATGTGGATCAAAGATGTAACAGTTACTTGTTCCCCACTGTTCAGTTCTAGGTAAGCACACATTTTCTGGAATGGTTCATACTTATCTTCATCTTTATGACCACCAGTCTTTCTGCGCTTGGCAACTGGGACATTCTGAAACTCTAAAGGCACAGACCGGAAAGGCTGGAAATTTCCACTACACGACTGATGATAAAGTTTGCCTCCTGCACGTACATCTCGTAAATAGTATTCTATCCAACCCTTTACAGCAAGTTCCCAAACCATCTGTGTGGGATTTACAGACCAAAATTGTCTCCATAAGTTTGTCAGTCTAATCCAGCTAAAGTGTCTAATATCCAACTCAATTGTACATCCACAAAGAATGCAACCCTTTTCACTTTCAAAGCCTCCACTTGAATGTTTTGTATTTATCTTTGGTGACACAGAACCGCTATTTTTTTTTTCTTTTTTTTTTTTTTTGCAAATGTCTTCCAATTTTTTCATTGTTTATGTAATGTTGACAACAGCCTTTATGCCCTTCAGTTCCAGCTTTGAATATAAGGGCGTCTTTCTTCTTTACGCTGGCTTCATTTATTCCTTTTGCCTCCTTCCACTGAGTTGCAACCCAGTTATCTCTTAAATCCTCGATTTCCTCATTGCAGATTGGAAAAAAGCTTGACCGGCAGTGCTTGCACTCATTGTTAAATCATGCCTGAAAAAGAGAAAGATGAGAATTAGTCATTTAGTTAGATCCAATTTGACATATCTACATACGTTTGTGTAATGAAAGGGATGCATCAACTGATGAAAATCGAATGGAGGGAGAAGAAATAATATAACTGTTAAGTTTTTATCTATTTGCAGTGCGTGGTAAAAGCTTATAAATTTTTGCTTGTATTCAGCTGAAGAGAAATTGGATGTTATCAATTAAATAAAGCAGTGCTGAAAATATGGAGAGGCACTGCAACAAAAGTCTTAACTAACGCTATGTGATATAAAAATGGTTAGAATGTGCTCGTTTTTGACGCCATATTGAATTTTTGTGTTGCAGGGTACATTTTTTTATGATCTTAATTTGTTGTTTTCCCAAAAAAACCAAGGAATAAACGCTAAGATCATCCTAGATGAGTTGAGAGTTGTAATTTTATGATCATGAAGAGGTTTCGGCTGCCAGCTTGGACGCCATATTGAAAAACCACTTTTCCGGGGTCCTACATTGGTAAACTTTTCTTCTTTTTCCTCACCGTTATCCCTACATTAAGGGGTCGGTTGCATGATGTGCCCTCTCAAATGCTTTCCATCAAAGGCATTCTCTTTAGCAAACCTCTTCTCTCCATATCATCCTTCACCTTGTTTCGCCATTTAATTCTCTGCCTCCCTCTTGCTCTTTTCCCCCTAATAGATCCTCCCAAGCCATACTCCCTCCCCACTATCCATATTCAAAACATGCCCACACCATCTCAGTCATTTTTATTACACCTTACCATTCTTCTTGTTTCATAATTTTCCAATGTTTCAAGCAGTGATATTCCCATAATCCACTTTAGCATTCTCATTTCTGTTCTCTCAAGCTTTGCTTCCTCTTTTCGTCTTAAAAACCCAAGTCTTTGGTCCACATATTAAAACTATCTTTGTTTCTGTGCTATAGATCTTGACTCTTACCTTGATTGTCATTTTCTTATTACATTCCACTCCTGCTACCTCCCTCGACTTTCCTCATGCTGCTTTTATCCCATTCTCAACTCTAGTCTCACATCCTCCCTCCTGATTTAGAGTAGATCCCAAGTATCTAAATTGTTCTACCTGCTTTATAGCTACTCTACTTTCATGCATGGGTATCATGTGCATACCTTCCTTATTGCTAACCATAGCATCAGTCATATCCACATTTACCCTCAGGCCACCCCTTTCCAAAGTCTTTTGCCGCTTTATTAAACTTTTATTATGTCATAAAGTACACTAAACCCTGGCAAAAGCAGTTGAGAAAACTCTTGTAGCAATCTTGTGGGGGTTGAGGGATATTTTCCATATATCGACCTGACTAAAAACGCTGTAGCAAATGAGCAAAACTGTGACGACCAAACGACAGAAGTTGAGTTAAACAATCTCTCAACCAGCGAACGATGGAGGAAAAGTAATTATATGATGAAGGTGAGAAAAATATACGAATGAAGAAGCAATAAGAGCAATTACTGTAGATATATTTTTTGTGGAAGAAATAAAATAAATGAGTTATGGTATAATGAGGAAAGATTTAAATATACATAGGCAATAAATTATTTAGAAAAAGAAGAAAATACGTTTGGACAGATGTTCCTTAGAGAACTAAGAAAACACCTTGCTATAATAAATTTAACTTCAATTATAGAAACAATAATACCAATGGAAAATCCAGACATAATATCCGAAGAAAAATTAATAAAAAAAGGGAGCGGGACCAGATGGACAAAAACCTGAGCTATACTAAACATAAATTTAACATGGATTTATAAAAAACATTTAAGCCATATTAACCATATTTACTGGTAAAACTGTTTGTTTTAGACAATGCATGTCTGATTATTTCATATCTTAAATCAATTTACTTCATATGGTTTTAGCTGTTTTTCCGTTTTGTAAATAAGTTATTTTATCGCTAACTTATAGACATTTGTAAAATAGTATTAAAACATCCCTTCCAGTTATCGCCAAGTTTGTGGTCTAATTCCATCATTTATAATGTCTATAGCTTTCATCGTTACATCTTTTAATGAAAGATATCTTAAACATATGCAAAGAAATAATTTAAAGGACAAGATTAAGTTTAACGATAAATAAGACAAACTAACTTTTCAGGAATCAATTCCCATAATCTGGAATACATAAAAGCATGGAAATTTATAAACATTAGACTTAAATTCAGTCTTACGATTTTTTCTTCAAGTGCTTGAATAGAGACAAAATAAAAAAGGGATTTGGGAAAAAATATACAGCAAATTATACAACCCATGATGAAAGTCTTAAAGACTATAGGGAGGAGATAAAAAAGTATAGAGTAGAGACTTGACAAGAGGAAACCATTTTGATGTAGCGGAAGAAGAATCATTGAAAAGGAAGCTATAAATGAACTAGAGGAGAGTAGCTAGGGAAGATAGGACGAAAATAGAGCCAGAATGCATGAACGATAAAATCCGAGAAGAAATAAATAGGAAAAACTAAACCGCCAAAAGTGTACTTGACAGGGGAAGAAAAGGAAAGTGTTACAACTGTACAACCAGCAAAAAGAGAAAGCGCAGATTGTGATAAATGAAGTAATGTGAAGTAATGCAGGTCGGGAACAAAATATTCAGAATAAAATTGAAAGATTAAAAGAAAATGGAAAAATGAGGAAGGAAACCAATAATATAATAAGGAGGGGAAAACTGACAAAAGAAGGAGCAAAAAAAAAAAAAAAAAAAAAAAAAAACGATAAATATATCATGAGAGTACATAAAAAACCACGATAGCCAAAAGAAAGAGGCATGAAATAATGAGGAAAGATTGAAATATGCAGAGGTATTGAAGTACGTCGAAAAGGAAGAAAACATTCCTTTAGACAACTAAGAGAACACCTGGACATTATTAAGAAAAACAACAATAATCTAATAAAAAAAAACAATAAAACAGAGGGAAAGGTGAAGGGAATTCAAAGGAAAATGAAAAGTAGAAAAGATGCTGGACCGAATGGACTAAAACATTAGGTAAATAAGACTCAATTGACTTTTTTTAATAATTACAAAACTATTAATAAATGTCATAGAGGCGAAGAACAATCCCGAAAAATTTGAAGCCATAAAAACAAAAACAATAAGAAAAAGTAAAGAAACTCACAGTTGAAGATTTAAGACCCATAGCACTTACAAATATGACGTAGAACATATTCATGGCTAATATAAAAAAAAAAAAAAAAAAAAAAAAAAAAAAACAGGCCGCATTTACAAAAATAGGGAAGAATAGGAGATAACGTATAAAAGAAAGGAAAGCCTAAAATTCATCTCTATAGACTAAATTTTTGAACTCATTAAGGTAGGAAAGGTAATGTGAATAATGATAGAATGTAAAATATATCCAAATACAGTAGGGAAAATCAATCAGTGGCCAGAACAAAACTTCACTCAAGATATGGATTATAAAAGGATTTTGATGCAACAACCGGTATAAAACAGGGGTGCACAGGGTCAACAGCTGTCGGAAATAAAGACTTGGATATCAGGAGTAAGGCTAGACGAGGGAAAATATGATCTGTTAAAGAAAATTGTGGAAGAAATGAAAGAGAATGAAAGTAAGAGATGGATTTAAGAGGCTAGGAGATGGATGATAGGTATCGATATAAATGATAGAGCTTTCATGAAAATGAGAAGAAACGAGATCAGGACAAAAATTAGAAGAGTAGATAGTATAAGATCAAGGAAAGAGATAAAAAGGCAAAACTAATTTAGGAAAGATAAGGAAGATCAAGTTATCATTATTATTAGCTAAGCTACAAACCTAGTTAGAAGATCTAGATGCTATAAGCCAAAGAGCTCCAACACGAAAAATAGCCAAGTGAGAAAAGGAAAAAAAGGAAAGTAGAATAGTGTCCCCGAGTGCAACCTCAAGCAAGAGAACTCCAATCCAAGGTAATGGAAGACCTTGGTACAAAGGCTATGGCACTACCCAAGACTAGAGAGCAATGGTTTCAGTTTGGAATGTCCTTCTTGAAGAGTCGCTTACCATAGCTAAGAAATCTCTTTTAAACTTACCAAGTGGAAATTAGCCACTAAATAATTAAAGAGAAGTAGTTAACCCCTTGTGTTAGGAAGATTTTTTCCGACAAGGAATGTGATTAATACAGAATAGATACACAGCTAGAGTGAACTGCTTGAAATTGAATAATAAAAAGTGACATCAAGTCGGGAGTGTAGAGTTGTGAGCTGTGCGGAGCAGAGACAAGACCTAGACCATTTCTTACTTTGCTGTGAAGACCTCAACGAAGATGAAAAAAAAAAAACGAAGAAAATAATTGGAAAAGATTTATTCATGCCTGAAGGAATGGACAAAGGGAAAGACATCGCGATACCTAAAGCAGAGAAAAAATAAATAAAAGGAAATCAAAGAAATAGGCCAAAGAAGAAAACTGAAAAGGTGTCGATGAAAATTCGAACACTTGAACCCCGAACCTGACCCGTTTACAGAACGACAGACCGGTGTGATGATTTTAGGCAGAGAAGCTTTCCTGACACGGTGCTCAGCTCTGAGTAGGGCCAAACCCAATCAGCAGCCAGCTCGAAGGTACAATCTCCGCCCACGTAATTTTTTCAATCAATGAAAGACGAGCAACCTGAGAGGATTAGCCTGATTTTTCGTCTATAAACTACACATCCTCCCGTCTATTCCCAGCTATAAAATGTGCGAGGATTTGTTTCCTCGAAAAGTCGATAAAACTGAAAACTACCAACAACTATGGAACTGTAACTGATTACGGAATCTGGAATTTTAGCCTAGATTTTCCCTACCATTCACGAGTTATGTCCTTCTATTTCGGGCTGTTTTTTTTCTCGTTAGAATAGGAAAGAACAAATGAACGAATATATCTCTCTTTATTTGAATAAGGAGATACTCACAAATACTGACGGAACGCAGTATTGTCGAAAAAAAATACATTTAAACAGGAAAGGTTTAGTATAGATTAAATGCCGATGAACCAGCAATTACCTTCAACATTATATCACTATTATTATAAATATTATAATTATTATTTTAAAGGAGGTTTTGGAGTTACAAATGTAGACGGACAAAAGTTCAAGGAAGTTGTGTTACCAAACCTTTCCCAAGGATGGTTATTGGTGCAGCTTTACCAGCATGAGTCAGATAGATCCTTTATTTTGTCAAGTTTATCGTCTATCGATTCACAGACGTTAGAACTATTATTGCTTCACATGTTTGTGTAAAAGACAGCAGTCTTATTTATGTATTTATTTATGTATCGGTAAAAGTAGTCACAGAAATACGAGGAATCTGAAAACCTGAATGCGAGCTATAAATTTTGTCTGGGAGTGAGGAAAATTTTTCATTATGGATGTGGTTGAAGGGTTTTTTTTTTTTTTAGATTAATTATTTCGAATTACGAAAATTCAGAATGTTTACATTGGTTGACTGAAAAATCTAGTCATGTTTGTAAAAAAAATATTAAAGGATTTTTTTCCTATTTTTTTTTTTTTCTTTTTTTGCAAATTCATTATAGTACTGAACATTGGAAATTTGCCGAAATGCGTTAATGTAACTATCTGAAACTTGGATATGGAAAAAACAAAAGTACAGGGACGTTTGTTTGAATTCACTTATTTACAATCTGTCAGGAGAAATTTAGGAGGATTATATTTCTAAAAAGTCACACATCTATTCATTCAAGCATATATATATATATATATATATATATATATATATATATATATATATATATATATATATATGTGTGTGTGTGTGTGTGTGTGTGTGTGTGTGTGTTACACATAAAAAAACACAAGTTGTGCTGAGTATAAATTTTTCAAGGGAGTAATTTAAAGTTGTTTGTTAACCATTTTGTTTGAATTTTTTTTTTTATTGCCGATTGATTAACCAGAGGGTCAGGGTATAAGAAGTCAGGGAAGCTATATCTGCGGGCTCATTAAGATCCTACAGACTCAACCCTATCCTTCCACCAACAAGTTCCTTCTTTAATGCTTCTTGTTTAAGCTAGGCGCAATATAACAACTAACCTTGGGCTTTTATAATTTCCTGGACGCAGTACTTATTGCATATATTACTTGTTTGAGTTAAGCTTAGATAGTTCTTAAAGGATCGCTTTATGATTCTATATTTACTTTGCATTTAAAGGACATATTTTTTTTTTTTTTAAATTGACTATACTAGTAATGCGTTGCATTTATAAAGCTATATTTCGAATTACTGTTTGCGCAATAATGCTTTACTAGATGAGTTGACTTAATAATTAGAAACCTTGATTAATGTAATGGCAAATTTTGAGTCCACTTTATCTCACGTTATTTCAAAAATGGTACATTTTAGAAATGAAGTGATCAAAACAGGCTAAATTTTCAGGATATCTTGGCTACAATTGGTATATTTTTTTAGTTGTATTTTAGTTTTTAACTATTTCTAGACGGCTGTTTTAGTTGTACGTGCTGCTTTTTAGGATAAATTCACTAATGAGAAACACATCCAGCTTGTCTCTTCTTCGATAGCACAAATAATCGGTATAAGCGGGAGTTTTGAGATTTCGGTGACCTGTTAATCCATGCGATATATTTTGAGGCATTTATTTTCCCAGTCTAATCTACATCTGCCAAATTGCATCTCAAGTTGTTGGGCGTAAAAGTGAGATCTAATCCATTCCTTATCTGTGATTTGGATATTAATATCTTCTTGTGTCATTCAATTAGCACTTTATGCATGATAATTATGATCATTATCCCGTATTTTCCACTGATTTCATATAAGACTTTGGGCTCCTAGGAAGCAATTAAGATGTGCAAAATTAGACCAGCTGCAACTCTGGACGGATATTGTTTATTGTAATGTTGCTACATTAATAGCATATTTAAGAAGACTACATGATAGTTGTCTTTTCAATTGTAAATATTACTATGGAATTTGACCGGAACAGAGAAACTACAGTATGTTTCCCATCAATCCCTGAAATTTTCATTTGAATTAGCGAATTATTCTAGGAACAATTTACTCCACCGACAAAAAGTAACCATTGAACCCATACCAAAATAAACGTGTGCTGTGGTATGGTATGGACAAAGTACATATCCATCCCATAAATGAGTAATTTACGGTGCCGCCGAAAATCGGCCTCTAGCGGATATCGAAAAATGGATACTGTGGCTTTTCTATGACAAGTATCAATACGAAAATTGATATGAATTTAGTTCATATAACACTCATCAAACTCTGTAAAAATCATTTGGATATCTATAAAACCCCAGGAGTAGTTTGCGGATCATCACTGATATTTTAGCTAAAAATCGTCACTTACGAACTAAAGTGACAGCCAGGGCATGCCTATATCAGGTATGAACATGAAAATTGGCAGAAAAAAACTTATATATATATATATATATATATATATATATATATATATATATATACACACATATATATATATATATATATATATATATATATATATATATATATATATATATATATATATATATATTTATATGTGGGTGTGTGTGTATATAAATCCCTTATTTCAATTGAATATATTTATTGGTTTAGGAGTTATTGACCCCGCCGCCGGAAATATCACCCCCCCCCCCCCCCCCCCCCCGTCTCGTCAGAACTCTACAGCGAAAGGGAATGACCGAGCTATGGGGTGGGGTGATTTACCTTCAAACAATTTTTGTGATGCTTTCGCGACCATGTGATACTTATTCAGAATATGAAAATAGCTATTCTTATGCAAGGGAACAAGAAGTAAATAAAAAAAAAATCTGTACTTCTACATTTAATAAGATACTTTGCTTATTCTTCTTGTGATTTTGTCGAAAAAATAATTATTAAAAATCGCGAGACAAATTTCCAGGGAAATTGTGGGAACGTAATATTTTGGTCATATGATTGAAAAACATGTCGAAATGAAATTTGTGTTAAAAAATTTGGTAATTTTTGTTCTAATTTGCATCACATATTACACTGGGATGGAATGATCATTCTTTTGTACTATACCTCCATTAGTATATCTCATTAGGTGAGCTTGTACAAAAGTCATCATGACTATTTTCACATTGTTCAAGCTTCACAAAATCAGCCCGATTACTTGAACTTATAGATACTGAGTAACTGCCACCATCTCTCTCTCTCTCTCTCTCTCTCTCTCTCTCTCTCTCTCTCTCTCTCTCTCTCTCTCTCTCTCTCTCTCTCTCTCTCTTTTATTAAACAGGTAAGCTTCTAGTTTGAGTGACAAAATTTTGTCACTTCTTTTTTCATTCTACACCACAAATATCCAAATTTCAAACATAAAATATACTGGTGAATTTTGTTGTCCTCAGAATATAAATATTACATATTTCGTTATCTGTTCTTGAATATACGTGTATATACTTTATACATTGTACCATTATACTGAAAAATGCTTAAAGTGTTAGCTTAAAACTTGGCTGCAAAAGAGACAGTATTGTTTGGAAAGAATAATTTGTGTGTGGAAAGTTTGTCATATTGCATTTTATAAAGTTTTATTTTAAATTTTTGGTGTTGCTGGTTTATAGGATGTATAAAGTATCACAGATAAAAAGTAATTAGTGCAAAAACAAAAGATTTAATTTAGTAGGAACTTAGTGAACCTAGTGTGTAATTGCTGTATTTTTAGTTGGCTGTCATGAAAATAGCTGGGCATTGCTTGTGAGTGTGTCCTTGTGGTAGTTTGATATATATATATATATATATATATATATATATATATATATATATATATATATATATATATATATATATATATATATATATATATATTCATTCGACCAGGTCGTCAGGGCTTGATTTTCATTAATATTTAGTATATAGAAACACTATTCTTTTAATGATGAACGCCTGGACTATGAATTTCGTTATTTATCCAATTGATGTTAAGATTTAGTGCTATGTCAAAAATATTAGAAATTGAGTTCCGATATGTTAAATAATAACATGCTCAGGTACGGCACATACTATTAAATCCAAACCTGAAAAAAAATGTTTTGTAAACAGTTTATACTCATATAAATTACTATTCAATACCAAGAGGAAAATTTCACTACACTACGTTGAGTGGTTCTAAAATTCTAAATTTCTCTCTCTCTCTCTCTCTCCCTCTCTCTCTCTCTCTCTCTCTCTCTCTCTCTCTCTCTCTCTCTCTCTCTCTCTCTCTCCCGTATTATAAAGTATTCTAGAACTTTTGTTCCCGTTATAACCAAATTGTTGATTGACATTCCTAATTATAGAGTTGAATCTGTGAAACTTGAAGGTGAATCTTCTTACCAATTTTGGGTTTTATTTTATTTACCAGGTTAATCTTAAGTGTCGTTTCGAAGTTTATATTATTCACCATTTATTCAATTTTATATATCTTAAAGCAATTTATTTGTATCTCTATCTAGTTTATTGCCATCTTTAGAGAATGATTTTTCTCTGATTAAATTTGCACTACGTCACAACAGAGCACAGGGCATTAGGGTTGCATGGTGCGCATTACTTCAACGGAATTCCCAATTCATTTACATTACTGACTTTCATATGACTGAGCGATTTGATAACAAGAACTTTATGATGATAATAATAAAAACGAATATTATTACTACTCAAAACATCGTAATGTTTTTAAGGTCCAAATATATCGATAATAATCCTCCCTTCGAGAGATTTTTTCTAACATTACCATGTTTTTAGCCGTTATTGTTACAAGGCAACCGGTAACCGAACTTCGATAAGCCTATTACTACAAGCCCAAGGACCCAAATAGGGAATGCAGGTCTGTACTTTAATATGCCCTTGGTCAGACTACTGAGTACTCATCTAGAAAGATAAGTTCCCCTCGGTTCCTGAAAGTGAAACTCTGTTACCCCCCTCCGTGGTTATCTTTAATCTCAATAAGGACTAGTGTTTAAATCTATCAACATTTTAAAGTGTTTAGTCTATAGATTGATATTTTTGTCACTTGGGTTATTACTGTAGGAGTTAGTTTTAATACAATTTTTTGGCTTTAATTATTGATGATTGCTATTGTTGAATAACCTGTATAGTTAAGGTTTTTGTCACCCTGTCTTTCATGAAGCCAAATCCTTTTATGTAACTTAGTGTTAGCGTCATGTTAAATAATAACCTGTTGTATGAAACCATTTGTATAACATAGACGAGTGCTCTTGTCTGAAAGCAACACCTAAGTGTCTCTTGTAATTCATTAATTGAATACTACTATTGAGATTCCTTCCGATTTAGTAGACTGCTATTACCTTTGAAGTGTAGTGATCTGTTGATTGAAACCAATTTTATAACATAAACCAGTGCTATTGTCTGAAAGCAGCACATAAGTGTCTTCTGTATTTCTTTAATTGAATACAGTATAATTGAGACTTCTCTAGATTTATTACCCGCTAGCGTAGATCAAGATGTAAAGATATAGACTTTGAAATAGGTAAAGTATTATGTGTAAAGTAAAACCTGCTTGATACCAGTTCATTGCAGTTTAGATTGTATGATTTGTATAAAGTAAATACTTCTTGATACTAATTTATTGCACCAAGTGATATTTTGTAAAAGTGTAAATTTTCTTTAGATATGTAATTCAGTGTATTTTTGTAAGTCATCTGTATTTTTTAGAATTTTTACTACTTTTTTGTATAACTTTGTTGCCACCTCGAGTCTGGTGATTATTAGTCTTAAAATCATTTAAGTCATAGACCTAAAAAAACTCTTCAAGTTGGAGTATTTCAAAAATTTATTTTTCAATACATAAAAACCATAAATAATCTAACTACTACTACTACTACTACTACTACTACTACTATTATAATTTCACTGGAATACCAAAAAAGCGGGTTTGAAAGGCTGCAGTCTATTGAAAACTGGATGAGTCTTCTTTTTCATATTGCTGTTTCATTACTAACATTATCGAATTAAGCAGTTACACTTACTTATAATCTTTGCTTTTTGATCATCGTTGTTCATTTTAGACGGATTTTGTTTTATCGCTTAAGTTTGTTATACCCATGACCTTCGAAAACATTTAGGTAATAATTTACACAGATTTACGTACAATTTGTGTTCGTATTCCGTAAAACCACGTCGATATATTCAACTAAACATCCAACTCTGTTTCTCCTATTCTCTTTGAATATTTTTACGTCAAGAATCTGTCACATTTATTAAACAATCAAACCACCTTCACACCATTACATATTGCCTAACTTCCAATTACCCACGCCTCTCCCTCTCTTGTTCATCTTTTTTTTTCGTGCTTTGTATCATCTTTGAATTTTATTTTGTTTACCTTGTTTGAGGAATAGCGCGTAAGAACAAAAATTACCTTATCTTTTGATCCAACCTAATAAACTTTACGAGATCTGCAGTAGAAATAATGTGCACCATTATGGTCTGCATTTATTATTATTATTATTATTATTATTATTATTATTATTATTATTATTATTATTATTATTATTATTATTATTATTATTATATAAGATCAAGCTACAATCCTGGGCGGAAAAACAATGCTGCAGTCCAGAGGATTCATTATGGAAACCAGCGTAGTACGGAAGATAAAAGTGAGAAACAAAGAGTAAACAATAAAAGAGGAGCAACAAATAAAATAAATAATATAAGTAACAAAATAAATTAAGTAATAAAACGTACAGTAAAGTCATAAAGCGACACTCGTTTCCTTCGGCTTAACAAACACACAATTTCAACAAAATTAAGGATAGCGATCATCTTTCAACGGTTATTTGCGAAAATAAGCATATGACTGCTTTAAAAGGCTGTTTTTATCTTTTTATTTTTATTATTATTATTATTATTATTATTTTTTTTTTTTGAGAAACGGACATTCATTTTGTAAAAATTAGGGCATTACGATGGCGAACCAGAATTTTTAGGGGTTTTATCATTATTATTTTTTTTATTTTTCCATAAAATTAAGTTATAGAATTTATTTCACATATCTATTACAAATTCAAGTGTCTCGTGCAGTACTTCTATTATAACAGCGATGTATGTGAAGAGGAAGTTAGTTTAAGCCCGTAAAGTTAAAATGTATGTGTAGTCCCTTTGTTAATCCAGGCCTGAAATAAAACCGGAAAAGTAAAGTAAGGAAGAAAGGCTTAACGATAAAGGTAAGAATAAATCAGGCTCTAAATAGATTTCTAGTATTCCAGGACAAACATTCTGAAATGAATGCGATAAAAGGTAGACGGAATTTGATTAAAACCCTTAAAAGTAATGAAATTGCTCACAAACACTTTTTTTCGTCTCCTCTTTTCATATTAATGGTTTTTTCCCTCTGATCCCAATCTCCGTCGGCCCTTTGACCTTATAAGCTTTCCATTTGAATGATTTCGTGAAAGCAGAGGCCGCTAACATGCAGACTCTTTTTTTATCATTATTATTCTTGGAGTGAAGGGTCGTTGGTTTAAATACGTTTAACCTAAGAAAATACGTTTCAATAATGCTATTTTTGAAAGGTACTGAGTTTTCAATGGCCAAGACTCCCAAGTATGTTTTAATAACTTTTGATTAAATGTACCAATCGTGTAACTAAAATTGTAGTTCTTCCGTTACCTTTAATCTGCGTAGCCCATTCCATGTTTGGCTTAGTAAAAAATAGAAACAATTGGTGGAAGGCAATATCATACGTGTCATAGGTTAGCTTCTATAGTGATTTTGTATTCGATAATCTCCTTTTGTTACGTGCGCACATGCACTCGTGGGCTGACTTTGACTTTTTTTCGATAGCAAACATAATTCTTTTCCACGGATGAAATTTCCTCAATTGCGAGGTTAATGTATTTGTCGTGGCCTGGGTGGTAAACACCCTGGTGCTCCCATGTAAACACCTAAAATGGGTCACACGAAAAGTCGTAACTTCTTTTTATTATTTTCATCGGATTTCTTATCCCTGTCGTCTCTTTTTCTGTGTGGGATGTATGATCTTCAGGGTTGTGTGTGTGTTTGTTTGTTTGTATGATTTGCTGTATAATGCGCGAATGGTTTTGTGCGTGATGATTCATGCCACTCTAAATTTATTAAAATGGACATCTTTTATTCATAAACCTTTGGACAGAAATCATTATTAGGCGAAAAGTAGTTTTTTCTTGTCTCAGGAAGATGATTCAGAAGTCACATGGGTAGATCTCTGTCTGACCTAAATCCTATTTTCTGTCGTGAGACTGGAGATGGAGGGGGCGGAGGTTGCAAGTAAATGAAACGAAATGGATTCTGAAACGAAATTAACGGTTTCCTTTTAGAGTTGAATGTTTCATTACTCGCATACATTTTGTTATTTTCTTTTCTCCTTAGTTTTACCGATTTTACAATGCAGTCTTGCTATAACACCATTTATATTTTTCTTGCCATTTTATAAGTTTTGTACAATTTGTCATTTTTTACTGATATGATTTTATTGTTTTCGATTATGTTTAGTAGCTGACAATAAACAGCACCACCTATCATTTTGGGGAACCAAGTCTATTTCTCTTTCAATATGCTCGCCTTTTATGCGTACTTCATATTCCTTTCCTGTTACAACTGTGTGTATAATAGAGCCAGGGGAGGGACACCTGTTACCACTAAATGATCAATAGTTTCCTCATATGGTTAGTGGATCAAAGTATCGTGAAGTTCAGGCCGAGGTTGAAATTTGCATTGATTTAATTTTGTTTAACTTATAAGCTATCTTTAAACGCTAACAGTATATATTTCAGTAACAGTCTTGAAAAGTAGTCATGGTAGATCACGTTCAAGTTATGGAAAAGGACAGATGGCAATTCTGTTGTTTTGCGGTGAGGAGACTACATTAATTTAGAAGACTTCACGGTAAGTGTTTTTATTTTTATTTTTATTTTTTTTTTTTTACTTTGGATGATACGGTATTGTTTGCAGACTCGAAGAAGCTGTGTTGATTAGTGACCAAGTTTGGAGGGGTGTGTGAGAGAAGGAAGTTGCTAGTTGATATGGGTAAGAGTAAAGTTTTGAGGTGCACAAGAACAGAGGGCAGTGCTAGACTGAATATCATGTTAAATGGAGAGTTACTTGAGGTGGTAAATCAGTTTTAGTACTTGGGTTCTGTTATTGTTGCAAATGGTGGAGTGGCAGCAGAGACACGTAAGAGAGTTGATGAAGGTTGTGAAGTATTGGGGGCAGTTAAGGAGTGGTAAAGAATGGATGGTTAGGGATGAATGCAAAGAGACTTCTGTATGATGTATGGATCAGAGTTGTAGGGAATGAAAGTGACGGAGAGACAGAACTTGAATGTGTTTGAAATGAAGGGTTTGAGGAGTATGCCTGTGGATCTCGATTGGTTAGGATTAGGGACAAAGTAGTAAGAGCAAGAATGGTGTGAGGAATGAGTTAGCAGCTAGAGTGAATCTGAATGTTTTGAGGTGGTTTAGCCACATAGTGAGGATGGAAAATATTCGTCCGCTGGAAAAGGTGATGAATGCATGGGTTGATAGAAGTGCAAGAGCAAGGACAAGGTGTGTGTGGATGGATGGTGTGAAGAAAGCCCTAGGTGACAGGAGGATAGACGTAAGAGAGGCAAAAAAGCGTGCTAGGAATAGAAGTAAATGACGAACAATTGTGACGCCGTTCGATAGACCCTGCTGCTACCGCGGGTCAACTTGGTGACCACTGAGATAGCGACAGTAGGGGAGTCAGCATTATGTAGTAGGTAGTAGGCTGGCTAGGGCACCAGCCACCCGTTGAGATACTACCACCAGAGAGTTAAAGGGTCTTTTGACTGGTCTGATAGCACTACATTGGATCCCTCTCTCTGGTTACGGTTCATTTTCCCATTGCCTACACATACACAACGAATAGTCTGGCCTATTCTTTATATATTCTCCTCTGTCCTCATACACCTGACAACACTGAGATTACCAAACAATTCTTCTTCACTCTTGGTAAGAGTAGAAGACTTTTTAGCTATGGTAAGCAGCTCATCTAGGAGATGGACACTCTAAAACCAAACCATTGTTGTCTAGTCTTGGGTAGTGCCTTAGCCTCTGTACTATGTTCTTCCATTGTCTTGGGTTAGATCTCTTGCTTGGTAAATTATTTTATCTTATTTTTATTCCTCTTGTTTTGTTAAAGTTTTTATAGTTTATATTGGAGATATGTATTTCAATGATGTTAATGTTCTTGAAATATTTTATTTTTTCTTGTTTCCTTTCCTCGCTCGGCTATTTTCCCTGT
>NC_090739.1:48325789-48333289 GCF_036898095.1 Palaemon carinicauda
ATATATATATATATATATATATATATATATATATATATATATATATATATATATATATGCGTGTGTGTACGTCTGTTTTTGGGTCCACGTACCTGAGTGATACTGCATTTGACTAACATTATTTGAGGGCATGGATTTCTTCTGACTTATCGCCCACATCTGCCTGTAAATTGATATGGATATCTGCTGGGTTGTAGGAAGAAGTCTTCAAAGCAACAATAAATCTATAAATATGGAAAGTGTTGATGGTCAAAATTATGTTTCCCCCTAAAAATACAGTAATGAGTTTACTTTGGAAAAGAAAATGCTAAAGAAAAACTTACAAGTTCAGATATTGATATAGATTACATGTAAGAACCAGATGATAAATGTAATGTTGATATGAGTGGCTGGGGGTTATTTCATTACTTTGTTGAAGTAAAAGTTAATATGAGTATAAATGCCTGAAAAATTTACAAATGTTTGTCTGTGAGTCTCATTAAAACAATTGGCTAAACTTAAATTCAGAAGAGCACGAAGGTAAAAACAATGATATGCAGGCTAAGAAAGGGAGGTGAAAAGGGGATGTGGTATTTGTGAAGTTCTATAGAAGAGTAAAGGGAGTGTTTTTATATATAGCTGGTTTGAAGGAAGAAATTGATATTCAAATTGTGTAATGGAAAAAGATTAATGAAGGAAAATATTAAAATATTTGAGCATGTGCAACCGTGGTGGAAGATGATCAGCGTAGTCAAGAATAAAGTGAGAGAGAAAGATGGTCAGTGATAGAAATAGATGAGAGAAGGGACACAAGTACATTAGGGAGAATCAAACATATTTTCCAATTGGTAGTAAACAGAGAGAGGGATTAATGAATAAATGGATCTCTCAATAAAAGAGGCAAGTGCAGAGAGGCTGTCCAGCATTAATGTAGTCCTTGGTCGTGGGAGTAAGGGTTATGAAGCTTTTTGAAGGAGGAGATAGGAGAGAAACACAAGTGAGTGATGCACAGTTTGAAAGGTTATCCTCAGGCTGAACCTGCTTGTGGAAATGACTAATAAAAAAGAATAATAAGGCTATTAAGAGGCATTTCAATAGAAAGATAAAACGTGTTGTGGTACAAGGTGATAGTTTGATTAATTGGCTTACCAGAGGATGTAAGGTATGTCTGAGCAAGGTAAAGATTTCAAAGAAATAAGTGACTGTATACAGGTAATGCTGATAAAGGCAAGTGTAAGATGTATTTTGAATAATAATTTAAAATAGAGGACAGAAATACTCATAAGGGAAGAACTGTGGGGGTTTCAACAAGGAAGACGGCACATTGTCAATATCTATCTAATATACTAATCTATCCTATATAATGAAGAGCAGTTGTTTGATCTCTCTCTCTCTCTCTCTCTCTCTCTCTCTCTCTCTCTCTCTCTCTCTCTCTCTCTCTCTCCACACACACACACACACACACACACACACACACACATATATATATATATATATATATATATATATATATATATATATATATATATATATATATGTGTGTGTGTGTGTGTATGTATTTCTTTCCGGTTATGCACAGAGGCATTGCTAAATGTATAACTACTCAGTCTCTCCCCTTCCCTTGGGTAGGGGAAGGGGGAATAGAGTAATCATACCTTGGTGAGAGGGGGCTGATTGTGTATTCATGTCTATCTAAATATCGAGCCCCCTTTTTGACGGGTGGGTACACTAGTACTGTATATGAGACTAGTTGCTTCACAATATTGATGCTGTTTGTTTCACAAGGCAATTGATTTTCCGGTGTCCATAATTTTTTTTTTCTCATATTTGTTTGCTAGAAATTCCATATTTGCAGCGATTAACATCATGTGGAGAACTTCGTATCAATAAATTTAAATTTAGAATAACTGAAAACAACAGTTATAATGAAATGCTTCTGTGACGAGCCGAGAGAAAGGTTGTGACTCAAAGGCAGGAAGCAATCAACTGAGTAACTTTATCATAGAACACTCTCCTTTATATATAAAACCTCAAGGCAACAGGAATTTTCATGTTCACAAGACAGACAATGTTACTTTTTAGTGCGAGGGAAGAGCGCAGATACAAGCATAATATATACAAAATAATTTATGTACGATCGTGTGACACACGGTTGGTACACTTCCAATCCTCTCAAACCCTTTCATCACATGTTAACTTCAGAATATTGTTCCTGTAAATGAGTTCCATAATATTATTGTTACATATATGAAATTTCTTGCAAAAACATTGACACAATTCTTACACACAAACAGGAAAACCACATGCATTCCAACTCCAATAGCATCAATGCTCCCTCATAATTTCATCATCATCATCATTCATTATAATACCACAATTCATGTCCATACAGTAACACCGACCTCGCTAAACTGATATTTAGCGTGATTTTTATATGTTTTTCAAGGCGATTTGATTTATCAAATATAAAATTCTTTATTTGTATATTGTACACTGAAAAGAATCTACGATGCGTGTAGTTAAAAGAACTTCGATTGAATCTGGTTTAGGCAAGTCACATAGTGGCAGTGCTTTGAACTTGGATCTGGAGTTTCTCATTTGACGCTTTTATAATAAGAAAAAAGTTATTAGTAGATAACATTGATATTTGTTTGGTATTCAATATTGTATGTTGTTATGATTACCTTTGTACCGCACGTGTTACAAACACGCTGTAATGCTATTTCTTTTTTTTCTGTTACTCTCACCCACTCTGATAATAAAACAACCTGTTTTAGATTGTTGGAATTTTTGTGACATTCATGCTCTCAATTGTTTGTAAATAAGCCTATTGTCTGTTGAATAGATTTTTACTTGCATTCACCTCGCCTCTCTGTTAGCATCTAACAACCACCTTGCACATTGGTGATCCGCTCCTCACTGCCTTTTTTTTGGCCACCGCTACACCCTACCCTTTCTGCAATCCTGTCCACCAATCCTGACTCTGCGACTCTCGCTGCATCGTTGAAACTACTGCCCTTCACCAACGTACAGGTAGTTCAGTTTCATATCAAGGGCGTGACTCGCTCAAACAGCAAAGCAGACTATGTCCTCGTGGCAGTCCCGAATAGCATATAATGAAGTTTCCAGCCACTTCCTGATGTCCATCAGCCACAGTTCTGCTACTACCACTTCAGATTTGGGGCTGCTTCGGAGAAATGTACGGACGGTTAGAGTGGCGACAAAGCCACCCACCACCCATATATGCCATCCCTCGCTCACGTCCCAATGAAGCATGTAGGACATCCTGCACATCCCTCTATTGGGAAGGTGTCACCCTCGATGACTCCAATGCCACCCTCCTCTATGACGTCAGTACTAGTAGACCACGACCATAGATAACTGACCCTATGCATCGACAGGTGTTTGATTTCATCCATGGCCTCTCACATCCCTCACGCCAATCTACTGCACAGCCACTGAAGACGAAGTCCTTTTAGCATGGCATTACTAAGTATACTATGGATTGGGCCCACGCCTGTACTTCATGCGAAACTTCAAAATTACATCGACAAACGAATTCGGGAGTGGGTACCTTTCCTCAACATCAACATTGTTTTACCCACATTCACGTATACATAGTAGGTCCCCTACCCACATCACAATGACACTGTTACCTGGATACCGTCATTGACAGCTTCATTCCCATGCAAACTGCAATATCCGTCTCATGTACATCTGCTTAAATCTCAGGGTGGAGAGTGATATTTGGTATGCTTGAGCATATTACTTTTCGCAGGGGTACCACTTTCACCTCTCATTTGTGACACAAACCAATTTGATGTTCTGCTGCAATGACTGCAACAGGTTTAGTAAGTTTCCCAGAGTCCTCTTGGGATTAAGGACCACTCTTAAGGACGCCCTGGATGTCTTATCAGATGAAATAGTGTATGGCAACCAGTTGGTCGTCTATGCCAAAAATATTTGTCTGCTACCTCCTCCGATATGCTCCAGCGCCTACGCCACGTTGTGAGAAAATTTACGCCATGCCGCAAGATTTACAAGCCCCAGCAAAGCAACCCATACTGAAAGCTTTACATGCCACGCCGCACGTCTTTTAGGAGAACGAAACTAGCAAGCCACTGGTGATGGCCCCTGACACGGGCCCTTTCCTTGTGATCTTTTGCACACTGAAGGCTTTCTTAAAAAAACATTCATGGTAAAGAAGATCGGGTTTCCAATGATCACCTAAAACCTATGTATGTCCAGCAAGAATGACCTACCTACAATTCACTTCTCTGAAGCTGTGTGGTTTATTTCACACGTATATCTTTTTATGGGGGAGAGCTTTGTACCACACGTGTTTCATACACGCTGTTTGCTACACTGTAATGGTATTGCCTCTCTTTTCTCTCGCTCTCTCCTGCACTGATAAAAGAACAACCTGTTTAAGCTTGCCATTGCCTGTTTTATATTGTTTGAATTTTTGTGATATTCTTGCTCTCAATTTCCTATAAATAAGCTCATTGTCTGTTGAATAAATTTTTACTTGCATTTATTTCGCCTCTCTGTTAGCACCTAACAAGCTCGCACATCTTTTTAAAGGTACAGTACTTTATGTTAAGAAAGTTGTTCAAGTTTATGACTTAATTGCCAAGGCTTTGTATACATATCAAAGGAAAGACATGAGTTATAAAATCAATTGATCCGATAACTAAACACCATCTCCCGTGTCCCATTGACTTCTATCTATCGACATAAGGTTGCGGAGAATCCGTTAATGCTACGAACGGCAATGTACGAAAGACAACATACAAATACATGGTAAATGTGAAGAAAAAGAAGTGAAATAAGTTATACGTGTTTTGTAATGGGTCACACTTTTTATGATACAGGAAATTTTACTTGTGGTTTATCGGAAGTCTGTTATCAGGAAAGAACATTTTTTGAAATCATGAAATAATATGTTGGGCAAAGTCCCTAGTATTCTTGGTGAAACCGTTAGTAGATTTTAGCAAGTATAACCTATTTGTCCCGGTAGAAAAGGCGGAAATATCTTGAGTAATTTGTTAAATTCGTCATATTTACAGTAAAGGAAATATATGATGTTGCTTTGAACAATTTTATTTGAAGACTTGTTACAATGAATGATGGAATCAATGTCCCTAAAATTATATTCGTTACTTGCATGTTATGCACACTGCGTTTTATGTTGAAAGATTAAATGACAAGGCACTAAATTTTAGCGTTCGTTACTCCTTCGGCAATTAAATTTTAGCTATGATATACATATATTTTTTCTACTTCCCAGTGTTATTCTAAACCTAGAGAGCAAAAGGAGAACCACTTGTGAATATATTAATTTTCTTTTTCATTTGGAAATTGTGTCAACTCTAATTCTTGTGTTGTTGCGCCTTCAATTAATTATGGTACAGTTTTTGTTTTTAATTGCATTGTAGAATGTCTAATGAATATTTTCTCATGCAAGGTAAATGTTTTTCCCGTAATTCAAAACGATATCGAAGCCTTTAGAAAAGGTAAGATTTTATTTCCATGAAAGACTCATACCAGGAAAAGTTATAGTTATTAAATCAGTTTCTCTATATAATCGTATCTGTTAATGATTAGTTGTTTCTATATCCGTATATGTAAAATGTAGACAAGATTTTTGTTTGTTGATACACTAAGTTGCTTTAACTACATTACTTTCATGAAAATTAATAGGTAATGAGAAAGAAGATTCTTCATATAATCCCAAAACATTTGACATGAGGTACAATACAAAAAGACTCCTATATATTTTGAAATTAAGTTTTTATTTGAGTCGTTTTATAATGCATGGTCAACACCAATTTAGTGAATAACTGGGAACCTATTATAATTATAAAGTGCAATCTTGATTATATTACAATAAATGTGGAATGTTTAATACTTTTCCCATTAGGAATTTTTATTCCGTGAACCCGTGGTAAGTTCTTTCATTTAAAAATCTCCACAATAAATATGAATTCAGCGTACACATCTTTCCTCTAGATTTTGTTATTGATATATACAGTTTTACATGATTATTGTATATCATATTTTCTTTTTTTTTCTTTTACGATAACATTTGGCTTTGACAACCGTCCTTCTTTGGAAAATCCAAAATTTGTCAATGATGCGGATGTTCCGATATTCTTTCAGTTCTTCCAAAATGAGATGTGATAGTTTTGGACGACGTGACTTATCCGAGTTTGGGATCAAATCTCTTAGAGGAACTGCTTTCGTGTGTCTTTGTCCCTGCTGTTTGACCCTAATTATTCACAGAAGAGGCGATGTACCAGAAAAATTATGATAGCCTGTGTTCCTTCCTGTAGAGAAGCACAGCTTAAGAGCTACGGATGAATTTTATTTTATTTATTATCTTAGCGTTGTATTGTTATAATCCTTAAATATAATACGGAGGTGTACGCTATTTTAGATGAGTGAAAGTCGGGTATATATCTATACATTTACTCGAAAGAATGTTTATTGACGAGGTTATGCCATTTAGTCCATCTGTTGCGCTTAAAAAGGACCATATGGTGAGCATGCTGTAAATAGCATGAGTCTCTTCAGGGTCATACTACATTTTCGCTCTCTTGTGGTAAATTGTGGATATACAGCTATTTTCTAGAGGTCATCTGGGCTTCAGTATGAAAGGATATGTGCAGCAAAGTCAGAGTCGTTGGATTAAAAATAGAAAAAGATAGCAGATTGCTTCCCTTGGCCAACCATTCTCGGAAAACTAAGCTGAAATTACTCTTATCCATTGATATTCATGCATGAATATATGTATATATATATATATATATATATATATATATATATATATATATATATATATATATATATATATATATATATATATATATATATATATATATATATATATATATATATATACTGTATATATGTATTAGATTTTCTGCTAAAGCAAAAACAGAATTGAGAAACAAGATTAGAATATCTTTGCGGAGTTCGGTCACCTTGGAGCCTGAATATATCAATTTCATTTCAGGGAAATTTCATCTAACACAGGCATTATTATTATTATTATTATTATTATTATTATTATTATTATTACCTCTCCAAGGAGGTATTGCGATCAAGTACGTTTATTTATTTGTGTTTCTGTGGACAGGATTACGTGAAAAGTACTTGACAGATTTTGATGAAATGGATTCTAAATCTGGATTTGCATTTTTCGTATGTCTGTCAATAGGATTTTGACGAAATTTTCACCACTGATAGATCTTAGATCATGGGCTACTTGATTAAATTTTGGAAGTGATCCGGATTTCCAATTTTCGCCATTTCAAAGGTAACGTAAAAACTACTTGACGGATTTTCGCAGAATTTTCTTCACAGATAGTTCTTAGGTCATCGAAGACCCATTAAATTTTGGAGATAATCCGGATCCGGATATGGATTCTAGTTTATGTATTTATTTGTCTGTGTGTCTGTAGATAGAATTACATTGAAACTACTCGACATATTTTGACGAAAATTTCACCACAGATA
>NC_090739.1:48338289-48343289 GCF_036898095.1 Palaemon carinicauda
AAAACACTGAAATTACTAAACAATTCTTCTTCACCCAAGGGGCTAACTGCTGCACCGTAATTGTTCAGTGGCCATTTTCCTTTTGGTAAGGGTAGAAGAGTCTTTGGCTATGGTAAGCAGTTCTTCTAGGAGAAGGGCACTCCAAAATCAAACCATTGTTCTCTAGTCTTGGGTAGTGCCATAGCCTCTGTACCATGGTCTTCCACTGTCTTGGGTTAGAGTTCTCTTGCTTGAGGGTACACTCGGGCACACTATTCTATCTTGTATATCTTCCTCTTATTTTGTTAAAGTTTATATAGTTTATATAGGAAATATTTATTCATATGTTACTGTTCTTAAAATATTTTACTTTTCCTTGGTTCTTTTCCTAATTGGGTTATTTTCCTTGTTGGAGCCCCTGGGCTTATAGCATCCTGCTTTTCCAGCTTGGGATGTAGCTTAGCAAGTAATAATAATGATAATAATGAACAGGCTATCAGCATGAGGGAAGAGCGATAACGATAATATACAAAAATCAGCAGAAACACGGTTACAGTGTACGAGCGTGCGCGATGCACGTGGGGTACATGGCTCCCCACCTAAAATGACAAACATGTAAAAGAGGGCACCCTGCTTTTGAGAGGCGCAACGTAGGCAGTCATCTGACAGGAAATATACAGGTTTTAGGTGATCAATGGAGACCCAGTCTTCTTTGCCACGCAGGTTGAGGAGAAAATATTTTCGTGGACGACAGATTATGAGGAAAGGGCCTGTGTAAGGGGGTGTTAATGGTGGCTTGTTAGTGTCATTGCGAAGGAAATCTGGTTTGCTAAGTGCAGATCTGTCAGTATGTGTTGCTTAGCTTGATGCTTGTAAGTCTGACGGCATGAAGAAAATTTTCTCACAACATGATGTAGGTGCTGGAGATTGTGAGAGGAGGTTGCAGGCGCAAAAAAATCAGCAGGGATAACTAACATTTTGCCATACACCATTCCAGTTGCCGAAACATCCCGGGCATCTTTACGAGTGGTCCTTAGTGCCAGGAGGGCCCAGGGAAGCCGGAGTCTTTGCAGTGCGATATCAAAGCAGCTTTGAGGGTACAAGGAAAATGTTCAACCATATCGTTAGCAGCAGGGTTGTATGTGGTTGTCTGATCAAAGGTGATACCAGGAGATTCGCCAATGATGTTCACAATTGAGAGGTGAATGTGGTACCTCTGTCAGATGTAATATGCTCAGGAACCCCATATCTCGCTATCCATCCTGAGAGTAAGGCAGATGTACATGTTGCAGTTTCCACTGGAAGGGCTTCAAACCATCAAGTGAAGCGGTTAATGATGGTGATGAGGTAGAAGCGTCCTTGGGATGTATGTAGGGGACCTACAACATCGAAGTGAATGTGGGCAAAGCGCCGCTAAGGTTAAGGGAAGGTGCCCAATCCTGATTCCCTGAGTCAATGTACTTTGAAGGTTTGGCATGAAGTACAGGTGTGGACCCAATCCTTATCATCCTTAGTAATGGCATGCCAAATGAAACTTATCTTGAATAGCTGTGCAGTAGAACAGCACAAGGGATGTGAAAGGCTATGAATGAAATCAGACACCTGTCAGGGCACATTGGAGAAGGTATTCATGGCCTGGGTTTACCAGTAGTGATGTCACAGAGTAGGGTGGGGTTGGGGTTGTTGAGAGGGACGTCCTCCCAACAGAGGGATTTGTAGAATATCCTACATGCTTGGTACTCTGGATGTTTTTGTTGGGCTTCTGCCAAGGCATTGTAATCCAATCCCTGGTGAAAGGGGGCCAAGGTGTTTCTTGACAGAGTATCGGCAACGGGGATTAATTTTCCCAGGGACGTGCTGAAGGATACAATTGTATTCAGCCACAGCGGAGAGATATCGGCATTGATGGGCAGACCAGGTATTGGACTGTCGAGTGAAGGCATGCACCAGAGGCATGTGGTCCGTGCGAATGACGAAGGGCGTACCTTCCAAGAAGTGGTGAGAGTGGTGGACAGCCAAGTGTACCGACAGCAATTTGCGGTCAAAGGTAGAGTAGCTGGGTTCTGCCTTGGACAGTTTTCTACCTAAAATGCCAATGGGCAGGACAAGTAGTTGACGACTTGCTCAAGGACGGCCCCAATAGTGGCGTTGCTGACATCAGTGGAGAGAAGCAGAGGTGGATGTGGCACGGGAAAAGTGAGAGCAGCAGCGGTTGATAGGGCATTTTTTTTGCGTTGCAGAAGGCCGCTCCTTAAAGGGGGACGGCACTTCAGGTCTTTTGCTTGCCCTTAAGGGAGGCATAGAAGGGAGCAAGATAAGCTGCAATGGCTGGCAGGAAACAGTGATAATAGTTGATCATGCCCAAGAATTCTGGATGTGCTTTGACAGTCAAGGGCATTGGGAAGTTCTGAACGGCTGCTATGTTCTCTGGGAGGGGTAGATACTTCAGGAGTGATGTGATGCCCTAAGAATGATACTTCGTTGGCACCAAAGGTACACTTGTCATACCAGACTACAAGGCCCTTTTGTTGTAGGTAGTTGAGCACGATGCGTAGATGACATAGGTGTTCCTCTTTGGAGGAAGAGAACACAAGTATGTCGTCCACGTAACATACCCAGAAGGGGAGGTCCCCTATGATGCCATCCATGAAACGTTGAAATGTGGCCCCAGCATTATGAAAGCCAAAAACAGGAGTAATTGAAGGTGTATGTACCAAACCTTCGCTTTGTGCATGTAGGAGGTCACATCAGTGACATTTGTGAGAGGCTAGTGATCCGGTACTATCTGCATGTTCAGGCGCTTGTAATCCCCACATAGATGCAGAGCCAACTTTCTTCAGGAAAATGTGTAAGGGTGACAAGTGTGGGCTTGAGGCCTTTTGGCAAAGGCCCATTTCTTCCGTTCCAGCGAACATTCGTTTACCGGCTGCCAAACGATCCGGTGCCAGACGGCTGAATCTGGCGAACACTAAGGGCCCCGTTGTCTTGATATGGCAATAAATATTGCGTTTTGCGGGAGCCGTGGGCTTTTGACCAAGTTCTGGACGGAAGACTTCTGGGTACGATGTGAGGAGATGGACGTAGGCATCCGTGGGTGCGCTGATGTTGAGAGCAAGGTTGGAGGGGTCGGGTTGGAGAAGCGTTGGTAGAAGAGAATGGCAAGTACCCGTGTCTACCAAAAACCGCATGCCTCTACACGTGTTATGTAAAAAGAAAAGATTAGTGACAATGGAGGTAACTGCCCCAAGCAATGGCCTACTTACAAGTTTTTTGGTCACCGACAACCATTTGCAGAAGCCCCAAATTTGGAGTGGCAGTAGCATATCTACGGCCAATGGGTGTCGGGTTAGTGTCTGGAGTGATTGGTGGTTGGGGGGTGAGCGAGGGGTGGTATATGTAGGTGGTGTGTGGCCTTATCGCTGCTCCGTCACGTCAGCTTCAGTTGATATTGAATAATTGTCCACTTCGTCAGGAGTAGAGGCATTAAGGGAGGTCTTGAAGGTGGTGAAATGGCTGTTCATAAGGGCGTAGACTTTGGTCATCGCGGATGGCAGCACATACAGGTTTGGGTAGGCGCCGTATCCAAAGGTTGCGAAGTAGATTCACTTCACGAGAAGAGCCGTCTGCCCTGGGTTGCAGGTGAGCAATATTGGTCATTTCTTTGAGGGTGAGCGAAGCCTTTTGGTCTCCAAACGGTTGTTAAGAGAACTGAAAAAGTTTCACTATGCTGGCGGACTATGATGGCAAGTATCGCTCCAGGAGGTATGATTTGAGGTCTTAGTACGTTACAAGGGGGTTGGCCCCTTGCCCACACAGCCAATTGGAGATATCTGGGAAAGTGTCTCCAGGGATGGCCACAGGAACGTAATATGATTTGGTGCTTGACCAAATTACGCCCTATAGGTGAAACCGGACTTCAGCATGCTGGAACCAGGCGAATGCTTCTCTGCTGTTGAAGGACGGTAGTTCCAGGGGCATAGCGTTGATGGAGTTAGTGGGTGAGGGTGGCATCATCAAACAGTAAGGAACATGTAGTAAGCGGGGGGGGGGGGGACACGGGAGGGAGCTAAACAGCCTGAACACTCCAGTGGTCACCAATATGCATGACAGCAGTTAGGTTTTAATTGAGAAACTCTCGTGGATGCATCTGATTTTATTTCAAAGTACAGCAAGATTTTATAATGGCAGTTTTAATGGAAGGTCACAAAAATTCAAACAGCTCGATACAAGCAGATACAGGAATGAACAGGGTATCAGTGCGAGGGGAGATGATAAAGAAAATATAAAAAAAAACAGAAATACCGTCACAGTGTACGAGTGTGTGTGACACAAGTGCGGTACAGTGTCTTGGTCATGCTTAGGTTTTGGCCATTTTTGTCATCAGGCTGGCCATTGAGAATTGGTGATGGTGGTAGATTTCCGTCTGATCACTCACAGCAAAAAGACCTCATAGGGATGGCTCTGACTAGTACAGCTTTGCTGGCCATAGCAATACCATTTTTCATCACATACCATTTTGTCACATCCTTCCACTTGGCCCAGACTGCTTTTATCCTATTCTTAGCATCACATCCTCCCTCATGACTTATAGTAGCTTCTAAGTATCATCAGTAATTTGTTCCACCTGTTTTATAACCAACCCTCTAATTTCCTGCATACCTATCCTGTCCCTACCTTTCTTTATTGTTTATCATTGCTTCAGTCTTATCAACATTTACACTCAAGCCTACCCTCTCCAAGGTCGCTTGCCTCAATATAGTCCTTCTCTAAATGTCTTCCCACCATCACTTTTCTCTTTTCATACCACCATATACAATGGCGGTTAGAAGAAATACGAGACTGACACATAAAGCAAAAGATACTTATTTAGAAGTTACAGGCCTGGGTCTCCTTTAACGTAATCTCCTTCCCAGCGTGTGCACTTATCCCAACTGTGTTTCCATTTGCTGAAACATTTCTGGTATGATTATTTGGAATGTCCTTCAGTCCTTCATCGTATACTTTAATCTTGGGGGATTGTC
>NC_090739.1:48355789-48365789 GCF_036898095.1 Palaemon carinicauda
AAACTTTGCAAAATAACCGATTTCACAAAAAAGCCGTAACACGCACAATATATATATATATATATATATATATATATATATATATATATATATATATATATATATATATATATATATATGTATATATATACACAGCATATATATATATATATATATATATATATATATATATATATATATATATATATATATATGTTTGTGCGTGTGTGTATACAGTATCTACAATATATATCTATCTATCATTCTGTATATATATATATATATATATATATATATATATATATATATATATATATATATATGTGTGTGTGTGTGTGTGATTGTGTACAGTATCTATATATCTATCTATCCTTCTGTATATATATACATATATATATGTATATATGTATCTATATGTATATATATATATATATATATATATATATATATATATATATATATATATAATCTGTATATATACGCTCTTTCTGTAGTTAGATGTGTTTCTTAAGAAAATTCTTTATATTTTAAGCAAATTTATTTTCACGAGGATTCCAGCCCATTACATTCTCTTACACTGGATGATATCCGGCCCAATACAATTGACTTACTGGCAATTATGTAGAATTCACTTTTTATGCCCATAGGCCCAATTTGGACATTTTTGTAAACGGGCCTAATTTTAAGGAAGAATTTGAAAGAAGATCATAATAAAGTACATACTTTTTTTCAATATTTTTTTCTAACTGCACAGTTGAAAGTTTTGTTCGATGATTAATGCAGAGCATAAAAAGAAAATATTGATAACACAATGTAATTTACAAAATGAACCCGATACCATTTTCCTTGTATTGGGTAATTGTAATTTTTATTTTTTCTTGTCTCCCTTCCCAGTGTGCTTTTTCACCTGGACATGGATGGACGAGGGGTGGCTACAAGTGTCACTGCAAAGATAATTTCTTCGCCAGGAATAAAACCTTCAATGGAACTCTCGTCGAAGGTGAGTGTCAAGTTGTCATTTCATAATGCAAGGTGTTGGGTCTCTCGTAAGACTGCTAATTTTTATTTGGTTCAGTTTTATTTTCCTAAATTATATTTGAAATTTTGCATATTCTTACACCGAAAAACAAGAGAATTATCAAGGCGATAAATAGACCTACCATAATTTTTCCATTTAAACTCATGTGAACTATTGATTTAAAGCTACAGGTAAACTTATGGTGTGGCTGTCAAGTGGCCAAATTGAACCAAACTGTACATTGAGATATATACAAGTATTTTTTTTTTATTGATTTGACTGGGCTGATATGTTGGGAATTAGTATATGAAGGATGACAGGCAATATTTAAAGATGCAAATTAAACACTGTACACCATGCCTTTATTTTTTGCAAATTTACATCACTAAAAAGTCAACCAGAATTTGTTTAGAAATTATATCAAGCTAAATTTTATTTACATACCATTATATATATGTATATATATATATATATATATATATATATATATATATATATATATATATATGTATATGTATATATATATATATATATATATATATATGTATATATATATATATATATATATATATATATATATATATATATATATATATATATATATATATATATATATATGTATATATTGCAACAAATGCCTACTCCCTGATTCATATGTATTTGAATTGAGGTGTTTATAGGTTTTGACGTTGTCACTGTTTTTAGAATGATTTATTGTTAGTTTATTATCATCATTTATTTATTTCTTTATTTCCTTTCCTCATTGGGGTATTTTTCCCTATTGGAGCCCTTTGACTTATAGCATCTTGCTTTTCCAACTAGGGTTGTATCTTGGCTAATAATAATAATAATAATAATAATAATAATAATAATAATAATACGGCCGTAAGTTTATTTTTGTGTCATTTTTTCAAGACGTAAAGGCCCTTCTTTAGTGACGTACATTTGCAATTTTCTCTAATTTTTTTAAACCTCCTGTCACTTGTATTGATGATCATCAACTGTGGACAGTGTAAACTACACTATTGGCATAACAATTATGACCTAATGTTGTAACTTCGTCTTTTGTCGAACAATGTTGCAACAATTCTTTTGATACATTCTTTGATATATATCCCAGAATAAATCGTGTACACGTGTAGTGCATTTTTGTCAGCGTGAAATGCATTGATCTGTTAATTGGTACTGAAAAAAAAAATCGCTTTTGAAATAGGGATTAAACTTGCAACCTACAGTACATATGATAAAGTATCTCAAGAACAAATAGCTGGGTGGGTACTCTCACGTATTTTATGTAATGCATTGTGTCTTGCCTATGACAAAATTCTTTGTGAGCACTTCGAGAAGGAGGATGACAAAATGCACTTACGGATTGTCCTTCGAAAATAATTCTTCAAAAATAAATTTAAAAAAACATTTCTTCGAATACTATAACTTCGAAGAAAAATATCTAGGAGAGGAAAATACTTCGTAGTAGAATATCTTTGACAGGCCAACTCTCTCCCTCTCTCTCTCTCTCTCTCTCTCTCTCTCTCTCTCTCTCTCTCTCTCTCTCTCTCTCTCTCTCTCTCTATCATATTTAGGAAAGTTTATGAATATGGACTCAAATCACATTATGACACTGATGTTCAATTTGCTCTAAACATCCGCATGGTATCAGCTCTTGCATAGCCGCCACCTAACAAAGTTGTCGAAGGGTTCGATATGGTCAGTGATCAAAATATTATTCCCCATGAAGCAGAAAATGTTCTCGTCTATTTCGAGGACACTTGGATCGGACGCCCTGGCAGGCGAGGAAGACGCCGTGTTCCCAAGTTTAATATTGATATAGGGTCATGCAAAGACTGAGTAGAGATGGACTTGCCAAAAACAAACAATTCAGTATAGCGATGGAACAGAGGATTTATACAGCAAGTTTCTTCTCAACATCTAACTGGATAGAAATTTCTATGTGCTCTGAAATGGGAACAAGGACTGAACGAAATAAACTTTGAGTGAATGAATATCTGTTATGAGTTAAAAAATTCTTCAAACAAATACAAAGTCAGTGCAGCACGTCTGAAAAACCTTGTCATCTCTTTCGAAGATTCAACCAATAGGTTAGACTATTTACTAGGAATAGAACACAACCTCAGATTCTAGAAAATAAAAAACAATATCCATAATGAAATTGGTTTATGTTTCGATGAGTTTTCTTTTTATTGCTGATTTTCATTACGCCTTTTAATGAAAACTAATAACATTCTGAGCCATATCATCAGACAGAATAAAGTAGAAATGAGAAAACATAGAAATATATCTAACATATATAACATTCGAAGATAGTGCGCGCAGACAACATTTCCATGTTATGATGTTTCAAGTAAAACACTTTCGAAGTGAATGCACTTCTAAGAAATGTTTTCGAAGAAAAGGAAAGTTGATAACGAAGTCAACTTGACAAATTTGATAGAAATTTCCTACTGAAGAGGTACAAAAATATACCAATCTTCTTCTCACAGATCCGGCAATGCCACTTCTAAAAATTGCAAGTGGTTGCGTAGCAATTGAAAACATTATTGTTAACAATGTCCTCATGATTGGAGTTAGAATGGCATCAGATTACACAGTTTAACTCCCACCGAGAAGTTATAACTTTGGAGGCAAGCAAATAAAGGTTTGGAGGTAGGCGAGAGAAGTATGTGTGATCTTTCAAAGTTGTATGGACGCATGCTGGTTTTATCACGGAAAAGACCAGTAAAACTTGAAAACTTGTTTCAATGTGAATTGGCACCAGTTGCATCCTTACTACACTCGTGAACAAACTGACAGTTTTCCATGATGGTCTACTGAATGCCATAGGTGCTGAAATTGTGGGTAGCAATGAAGCTCTATATTATGTGCAGTGGCTACAAGTTAGAACGGTGGAAAATATTTGCAGAAATTTTGCAATGCAATGACACCCTCATGAAACATATGTGATATTTGACAAGTATCTACCATGGCCCATCAAATCCCATGAACGTCTTCGTCGAGCAGGGAGAAATATGCAGGAGCACAACCTATAAACCAACACAACAATGCTTCCAAGGGACATCATCATGGAAAATTTCAATAACAAAAAGAGCCTTATCAGATTCATATCTGCCACAAGGTATCCATTTCATTCTTTATCTGATTAATGAAGAAAATTGCCTATTCAGACATAAAGAAATGATGTGTACATCATTGCTTACCATCTACAAATGTACATATGATAAAAGTCACATTCTCGTGGTTTTTGATGACATATATATATATATATATATATATATATATATATATATATATATATATATATATATATATATATATATATATATATACACACACACACATACATATATATATATATATATATATATATATATATATATATATATATATATATATATATATATATATATATGTGTGTGTGTGTGTGTGCTTTACTTTGCGGGGAAACACCATGTAATATCTCGAATATCAATGAAAACATATGATAATACGGTCATAGACATAAATTCGCTGTTGAAAATCTAGATCCAAAGTGCGCAATACACACACACTCACTCTCTCTCTCTCTCTCTCTCTCTCTCTCTCTCTCTCTCTCTCTCTCTCTCTCTGCATGCGCTAACGGGATGCGACTCCGTTTCATATCCATTTGGAAAGGGCAAATTGTCTGTTGCTAAATTTCTTCTGAATAATGAATACAACCTCGATGTCGAGTGCGATTCAAACGCAAGTGAATCCGATGTCCTTCGAGCAGGAACAGACGTAATTGTCTGTCTCTATGGTGACCAGACGGGAGGCAATCTTTCCACGCTCAGGCATCGACTAATTGCCAAGAAAAGGGATCCTCCAAAGCTAAAGAGTCTCTCACCAATATTCAAATTATACTTTGATATGCAGACAAATAAGATCCTCCATAGATGGTTATTTCTAAATATGGCGGGAAAACTGATGAACTTAATATTCCATTCCGTGAACTTGGTCCGAAGAAAGCGAGACTTGTCAAAATGAGAATACTTCTCAGACAGTCGTAGATACAGACGATTCAGACGCTGAGTAATGTCTATTGTTCTTCAAATCACGACAAGGACATGGTCACAGAACCCATGAAAACTATATTTGAATAACGTATCATAATCATCATCATCTCCTCCTACGCCTATTGACTCAAAGGGCCTCGGGTAGATTTCGCCAGTCGTCTCTATCTTGAGCTTTTAAATCATTAGTTCTCCATTTATCATATCCTACTTCACGCTTCATAGTCCTCAGCCATGTGGGTCTGGATCTTCCAATTCTTCTAGTGCCCTGTGGGGCCCAGTTAAAAGTTTGGTGAACTAATCTCTCTTGGGGAGTGCGAAGACCATGTCCAAACCATCACCATCTACCCCTCATCATGATCTCATCCACATATGGCACTCGAGTAATCTCTTTTATAGTTTCATTTTTAATCCTGTTATGCCATTTAACTTGCAATATTCTTCTGAGGGCATTGTTCTCAATCTACAAATCTGTTGGATAGTGTGTCATTATCATACCACAACTCATGTCCATACAGTAACACAGAGATAACTCACCGTATATAAAGCCTGATTTTTATATGTATTTTCAGGCAATTTTATTTCCAAACTCAACTTAACCTATCCATTGTCTTGTTTGCTTTTTACAATCTTTCATTAAACTCAAACGTATACATTTCAAAAATGCCTTATTTATTATTCTTAGCGAAGCAGCATCAAAATGATCTTGATGGTGAACACCTTTAAATTTCTTGAGAGGTTTAGGATTGATAAATATTTATACAAAGTTTTTGAATTTTGTTTTGTTAACCAGAAATCCGTTTTTTTTTTGCAAGACACAAAGTTGGAATATCTTTTGATCAAACACTCTAATTTGATTTACATGTTTTTTGAGTTGAATGTGATATTGGCCATGACCTGCATTTTCTTTTCAATATTTGAAAGTTGACTTTGCTGTTAACCTTAACCTTACTTTTAAAGCATATAATACTTTATTTTGAAGTCCATTACATGTACTACATTAATCCATTATCATAATGCATATATAGTGTCACATGATGCCATAATGACATAGTATACACAGAGATGTAAAGTTTATGATCTTAGGGGGGTTGCACTATTTGAGTGATCTTGTTTATATTTAATTTAAAGTATATCCTATGATATGTAAAAGTAATGTGCAAAACTTGGAATGCTTGTTGACTTGCATCATGCAAATTTTTGATTGAATATAAATTTACCACTAATTTGGGTTAATCTTTTACTTCTCGTTTTTTGTATTTATGTATTTCTGTTATACAGTGACACCTAGTGGAAATTAAATATGAAATAAAAATTATTGTCTGACTATATCTTATCTCTCCTTTATGAATAGTTCATACATAATAATGGATATATGGTCCACAGTGAAATTTCGTCATATATAGAAAATGTTCAAGGAAGCCAAAGTGTATTCCGTCATATTTGTTATTCTGATGCTCTCAAAAATGCATTTCCAAAAAAAAGAAAAATCGCTTACAGTATATACCTAAATGTATACATTTTCACTTGGCAGCCTGACTATTAATGACTTTAAAATTTCTTTTTTACTATGTTCCAGTATCCAATTAGATTACGAAAGTATTTGAAATACAAGTTATTTCTTATTCTCCTAAAGCATTCATTTTCTTTTGTAAGAGATTATTCTACAAATAATTTTGCTAATGCTTTAATATCACATTTTTCATTTTCCCAATGAAATATTTTTTTTGAATTGTAATTTAATTTAGCAATGGACGCAGAAATATTCGATAAAGATTTTGGGGCTCATACGAATTTCTTGTCATAAATAGAATGAAGTTCTATATATATATATATATATATATATATATATATATATATATTTATATATATATATATATATATATATATATATATATATATATATATATATATATATATATATATATATATATATATATATATTTATATTAGAATGTTGCAAGCTTTGATATTTCAGTTTGGTCCAGATTTTGTAACATTTAATTTTGCGTGTTCTTTACTGAAATTCATACAATTTATTTCCATTTCTGGGGATGCATATTTCTTTTGAAAGATGCTAGAAAAACTCACCATGGTGGTGACATGAAATCTAAAATTTAGTTATCGTTTTACGAAAATGTTTTAGCAATAACAGTTTTTTTAGTTTTAAGTTACCATGGGAATATCATCGTTTATTTTATACAATTTTGTGTTTTATTTTCTAGTTTCCAGGTTACTCAAGTCCCAATTACTGTTTTGACATTTAACTTTTATCCATAGAATGTGATAGGATACTTAGATACGGTGTGTGAGAAATTGAGAAGTTGTTTTCTGAACATCATAGTTAAGATAATCAGTTTAATTAAGTTTTTTAGTGTTCTCAGGTGTCGTTTCATAGCATTGTTAATGGCAGTTCGTCAGATATGTTAGAGTCCTTCCAGGTATTTAGAACATCCTGTTTAAAAAAAGTTATTATGTATATTTTTTAATTCATTTTATGTTCGACGTTGGATTTATCGATAGTAACTTCATGACAGATACAATATAATTGGTTATTAAATCTAATGCGGATATGTTTGCTCAGGTATTGCAGAAAAGACCAGAAGATACTGTTCTTTTTATTTTTATTTCGGAATAAAAAGTTCATGTCCATGTACATATAATCGTGTCAGTACTCTTGAAAACGTTGATGCAGATGAACAGTACTGGTTCCATCATTTTTTATGAAATAGCTGTTTTGAAATGGGATCTCTATACATATACAAGGGGCTCAAGCACACAAAAACAGATTAGTGTAAGAGTATGTAGAAGAATGGGTGTTATATGTGATGTTACACTATTACCTACTAATTATTTTGTTATGGAAAGTCGTTGATCATATTCATTCCAGTGAGTGTATATTTGTGTCAAATGTTCTGCTATAGAATTCTTGATTATCCTTTGCTCACTAGTTTTTAATTTGAATCCAAACTTTTTCATAGTAATATTTTCTACTTTTCCTTTTAATTTTGCACTTTTAAACTGGGTGGAGAACATTACGCATTCAGGTTAAATGGCATTATAATTGTATGGTAATTGCCTGGAGCGCTGTTTATTTATGTATACGGGTATTTATTTCCAAGTAAATTTATGTTGCATATCATTGTGCAACACTGCTCATAAAATACGATGTAAATCCAATGCTGTGATCGTAACGATTATAGCATTCTTCTGTTTTTGTTTCGATCTGTATAAAATAGGTTGTTAATAGTATTTATTGTGAAAATGGCCGCATTCATAATCAAAATTTTTATTTGGTTTATACATATCTAAATTTGATAATACAATACAATAACAGTGTAATCATAAATTTATCTTATTCTCTGTAGCATGTGAATGGCATCTCTCACTTTATAAAATATGTGATTAAACAATATTATCTGAAAAAATGGTTATAATATCTTGGGTAATTAGGTTCGCTAATTTTTTTAGTCTTTCTATGAAATATCTTTAGTTATTTGCCTATTTTCAGTCGCCTGGCAGAGCAAGATGGAGTCCAATGATCCAACTTACGATTTACTGTACGTCTGTCGTCCATGCCGCCCTGATTGTCCCGGATGCCATAACGACCAGCCTTGCATGGCCCATTACAACTGGCCCTTCAGGTAAGAGGTTTATCGATTGCATGCTTTTACGAATACCGTTATTTTCCCTACATTTTGATTTTTTTTACGCATTAGTGTCTTTTCAAGTGCCAATTAAACTAATAATAAGAGTTTACATTATGTAAAACAGAAAATTTTAAGGACATAATTTGTCATGATTTCAAGATGGATTTGGATGTAGATATTCTGCATCGAGTTGATATCTTTTTCTTAGACAAAATCCTCTGTCTACTCGTAATGTCGGTGAATGATATTTTCAACTGTCATCTCGTTTTCCATTGCTTTTTGAGGATCTTTTCCAGAATATCCTTCCTTGTTTTGCCCAGGATTAATAATTTTTATTTCAATTTTTCATATCGTTCGTTGGATTTTTTTTTTTCAATAGTATAAATCCATATTCGATTTGTTTTTAGTTTGCATGTAGTCCAGGTGCTGCCATGTGTAATTATGTACTTGCAACTCCAGATAACTCAAAATCAATCAGTCAGCTCTTACTTGTAATGATTACCATTTATTTCTTTTCTTTTATCGTATCAATTCATTTCTAGGAGTGTCTTGAAAAATTTTGCATTATTTTTAAACGTTTGCAAATTTCGTGTAGTTATCACTCACATTTTCTGTTATTAACTCTGCGGGCTAATTGTAAAGTGCAATGATATATATCTGTATATGAAACATGAAGCATAAAACAGGTTTCCTAATCATCTGTTTTAAAAACAAAGTGTATTCCAGTACGGTAGTTTATGTTGAATCTTGCTTGCCAGTACTACAAATGATAAGGAAAATAATAGATTATGAATAAATAAATAAACGTGAAAGTAGTATTATAACACAAACAACAACAAATAATAATAATAATAATAATAATAATAATAATAAAGATAATAATAATAATGATAATAATAATAATAATAATAATAATAATAATTATTATTATTATTATTATTATTATTATTATTATCCATGCTCAAGGTTTTGCCTTTACTGTTATAATAAGTTATAAGCACTCGGTATAATTTCTTTCACATTAAGAATGATGTTACAAAGTTCCCAAGTAGTGCTTGAGTACACGATATTGAATTCGTAAAGGAATGTTAGATGCTGAAGAATAGTATTAAATGGTACATTTGTAATGAAATATCTACGCAATTTATTGTATTTTCGTTTTCCTCATATCCCTCCCTCTCGTTTTTTATGTTTTATATTCTTTACTACTTTGTCCACATTTTTCTATCCTCAATATTCACGAAGAGAAGACGGAGATGAAGACATATGCCGGCCGGAAATTCAAACACAAAGACCAGAGGACAAAA
>NC_090739.1:48370789-48380789 GCF_036898095.1 Palaemon carinicauda
AGGGCCCCCAATGTTTGCCAGATTCAAGTACCAAATTACTTGTTAGATGCTAAACAATTTTTTGCCGAAATGGAAGAACTGGGCATTTGACAAAAGCCCTCAAACTCATGGTAGTCACCCTTACACATCGTCCTGAAAAAAAGATGTCAACCCCCTTGCGTCCAAGGGGGGATTACAGCGCTTGAACATACAAACAGAACCCGATCACTACCCCTTCCCAAACATCGCCGACGAGACCTCCTACTTACACAAAATGAAGGTTGTCTCCATGATCGACCTCAGAAAATCAGGTGTGTTTGAACCCAGAAGACATCCTCAAGACCACCAGCACCACCCTCTTTGGTACATCCACCTTCAATTACTCCTGTTTTGGCCTTTGTTATACCAGGGTCACTTTTCAATGCCTCATGGATGGCATCTGAGGGAACTTCACCTTTTGTATTGCAAGAATTCTTGGGCATGATCAACTATTATCACTGTTTTTTGGCAGCCATGATCGCCACTCTTGCATCCCTCTATGCCTCTCTCAAGTGTAGGCCTAAAGACCTGAAATGGGGTCCCCTTCAAGAAACGGCCTTCTGCAATGCAAAGAATATCCTATCATCCGCTGCTGGTCTCACTTTTCCTGTACCACATGCCCCTCTTTTTTTTCTCCACCGATGCCAGTGACGTCACTATTGGTGCTGTACTTGAGCAGGTGGTGAATGACTTGCCCAGCCCATTGGTCTTCTTCAGAAGAAAACAGCCCAAGGCAGAATCCGACTACTCTACCTTTGACCGAGAATTAGTGGCAGTGCATTTGGATATCCGTCAATTTCGCCACTTCTTAGAAGGTACTCCTTTTCTTCATTCCACTCATCAATGCCTACAACTCTCCGTCGTGGCTGAATACAATTGCACCTTATAACATGTCTCTTGGGAAAATGAATCTCGTTACTGATGTCCTGTTAAGAAACAAATAGGCTGCCATTCACCACGGATTGGATTACAATGCCTTGGCAGAAGCCCAATGAAAAGATCCAGAGTACCAAGTTGGTCTTCCTGCACATCCCTCAATTGGGAAGTCATCCCCCACGATGACTTAAACATCACCCACCTCTGTGTCATAAGTATTGGTAGACCACGACCATCCTTCGCTCTGATCAACTGCACCTGCTATTGAAAACGAATTACATTTGGTGTGGTATTTCTAAGGAGGCTGAAGATTGGGCCTGTGCCTGTACTTCAAGCCAAACTTCAAAAGTACATTGACACACGGATTCGGGAGTGGGCAACTTTGGTCAACCTCAGTATCGTTTTGCCCACATTCACGTTGAGGTAGTAGGTCCCCTGCCCACTTCAAAAGAACATTGTTACCTGTTTACTGTCATTGACCATTCCACTCTTTTGCCTGAAGCCATCACCATACAAACTGCAACGTCCACCTTATATCCATCCACTTTACTCTCCACCAGGGTAGATAGGAAGATTTGATATCCCTGAGCATATTACTTCTGACAGGGGTACCACTTTCACCTCTCAATTGTGAACATCATTAGCAAATCTCCTAGGCATCACTGTAGATCAGACAACCGCCTACAACCCCACAGCAAACGGAATGATTTAATGTTTTCATCGCACCCTCAAAGCAGCTTTGATGTCCGGATACAATGATTCCAATTGGTTTATTCAGCTTCCCTAGGTCATTCTGAGACTGAGGACCACTTCTAATGACACCCTGAAATAGTGTATGGCGACTCGTTGGTCGTCCCTGCTTAATTTTTTTCCATCGGTAATCTCCTCTGACAATCTCCAGCACCTACGTCATGTTGTGATTGAATTTTCTCCCTGGAGTTACAAGTCCCCACTGAAGCAACATATACAGGTTTTCCTGCGTAATGACACTAGCAAGCACTGCTAACGCCCTCTTATACAGGCCCTTTTCTCATAATCCGTTGAACAACGAAGGTTATCTTAATTAACATTCGTGGCAAAGAAGAATGGGTCTCCATTGATCAGCTTAAACCTGTGTATCTCCTGCTAGATAACCCGTCTAAAATAGACATGTATGTCTATTTTTGGGGAGAACTATGTATAGCACATGTTTCACACCCGTTTGTACACTGTAGCAGTATTCTTTTTTTTATTTTTTTTTTTTTTTTTTTTTTTTTTTTTTTTTTTTTTTTTTGTATATCCTGCTCTCCCTCGCACTGTTAACAGGGCGTGTTTAAGTTTTACTTTTAATGTATTAGTTGGTTTGAGTTTTTGGGACGTTCTTGATGTCTGTTTTAAAAAGTTTATCTGCATTCCGCTCTTGTTTCTGTTATAACCTAACAGCCCATTTTCATAATGCATAGTAGGTCTAGTGATACCTCAAACATTCTTTATATAGTACGGAGTTTATCACTACACTTTTCCCACAACTGCCACATAGTCAGTTTTATAGTTGTGTGGTGCATATGGTTTTCTTTTCTGTCCTCTCAAAATAAGTCTTATTTTTGCTTTCTTTGGTTTCTAACCCCGTCTCTCCCTTTCACTGTTATACATTTTAAATATTTCCACGATCCATTCCTCTAATTCTGTTATTAACACATTATCATCTGGATGTATCAGCTCTCAGAGGCCCCTTTTCTTAACTCCTTTGTAAATTTAGTTCCTTCCTTTATTAAGAAGGACATTAAAGGGGTTAGTCAAATCTTGATGAACGTAAGCATTCATCTCTAAACTTTCTGATACAACTGGCGCTGTTTTCACACTAGATGTATTGGCTTTGTAGATTACCATAACTTAATGAGCTTTTTTGTAGCACCCTCTACCTTTGCAATGCCGAAGTCTGTGGTTTAATCTTTTCCCAATTACAGGCACATGGAACTTTATTTTTGTAGTAACTTCATTATGAATCCGTTTTGATGTCTACTTCCTAATTTAAATTCCAACTAGGAATTATTGAGGGCCATCATTCTTCTGGGCATTTCATCCAGCACATTTTATAGTATTCGCATAATATACTCAAGCAGTCTAATTCCTCTATAATTTCCACATTGCATTTTGTCCCCTTTTTCTTTGTAACGCAAACTAGATTTTTTTTTTTTTTTTACGATTTTCCCTGTCTTACCTCTTCCTTTCTCAAGTGTTTGTATATTCAGGTAAACTTTTGAATGTCCCGTTCATGTTATAACTGTGAACATTTTATTGAATCAATTATGGTGAAAAGGAAAATCATAAACAATTAGATATTTTGTTACCATAAAGTAGGATACAATGACAGTTATAAGTAAGATAAATTCCTATCCGTCTAGATAGCGCAGATGATAAAGCACTTATTTCCTAACAGTTGTCTCAAGCCCACTGAAAAAAAACTCCTCGTGTTTTATAATGCCAAGTATTCCAGTACAAATGAGATTCATAAACCGGAAATGTTATAGCTTACTATAGTATTGTAATTGCATATACATTGTGAGCACAGCAAATAAACTTCATAGAATCCATTCCAAAGAAAAGTGCTCATTACTTTTCAATTGCGAAGATAGTCCCATTTTTTTTTCTAAATATCTAGACATCATCTGACAAAATTACCAGTGATGCTAGGTAATCTTTTTCTTATATTGCAGTGATGAATTAAGCACTAAGCTAATTTTTCTATCCTTTAAGGTCATGAGGTGCTGATACGTTTCAAATTTTGGAATTCAAAGATTTAAGATAAAACGCAAGCGTAAATTTGAAATTGTTTAATTTAAAAACTGCTTTTATATATACTCATAGTTTAGTTTTATTTATGAGTGACTTAGTGGCAGACTTAAGAAATATTTGAAGAATGTTTGTTTCCGAAAAGGTCATTTCTTTTCTTATTATAATAAAAACTATGCATGATGAGTGGTTATTAGTAGCGACACCGTGCAAAGGCTTAAATAATCTGATAGACAATTATAAAGTAGCTTTCATGAGATATTATTTTTATAAATTTATATCAGTTGATTCTCTGAACTGTTTCAATACTTGAGAATTTGTATGATGTAAAAATTTGTTTATTTCATTTTTTTTTTTCTAAACTTTTTCGCTGTGCTTGGTGATGGCAAAGCCTATACCACCGTGGTCCTGATTTAGTTAGCGCCATCATCTTGATGAAAAAATACTATTTTTTTTTTCTTTTTTATTCATTTAGTTATTCATTTTCTTAACAATATGGCTTATATTTCAGATTCATCTTAATTCACTCAAATTGATGCTTGGGATTACCTGTTAGGTAGTGCTATATAGACATTGGTTTTGTGAAGAACTGTAAATCAAAGCTAATAAGCATATCAATTTAGAAATAATTCTTGACAAGCAATCATTGTGAGAAATTATGTAAGCAGTGATTTATTTGCTGTTATTTGATTATCATGATTATGATAATCATTATTGTTATTACTATTTGTATTGCTATTAATTTCCTCATTGCACTTTGAATAATAGCTGTGATCACTTGCATCACGCCACTGTTACGTATCACAGTCTAGAGTAGAGGAATTATGTTATTGTTTTTAGTATAATTTTATCGCTATTTGATAGCCATGTAGCACTATTAATTTGTTCAAGCTTGAATCTATTATTATTATTATTATTATTATTATTATTATTATTATTATTATTACCGTTGTGGTGATTATGGCGGTGGGGGTTTGATATTGACTTTTGTAAATATTTGATTAAAACGTTGATTGGTTATTAGTGGAAAATAGATAAATGCTTAAAATTGAAGTTATTGATGAAAAGCAAAAAATGCATAAAGAGACTTGAGACCTGATGAGGTTGCAAGAATGAGTTGGCTTCCCAAGTACTGCCGTTCAGGACACGGGAGCATATATATGGCCCCTAATATCCCTGGCATAATCAATTTGCAACACTTTTCGTTAACCACTTCCTACAGACAAAATCATTATTCAAGAAATATTCCCACATTTTACAGTATTTTAGGATAACTTATATGCAACGTATGGCAGCTCACCGTTTGTTAAAACATTGCCATTTCTCCGAGAATTTTGTCATTGCCGTCTCAATATAGATCTGTTCGGATCAAGTCATTTCTCTATTAATTCCATTTTGTTTCCCTAGTATATTTTCTTTAGAAGGTAAGCAATATTTCGAGCATTATTCTAAATTAATTCTTATTAGCAATGTTCTCTGGTACTCGATCTATGCTACAGATATTAGCTTAGGTTTATCTTTATTACTAACCTACCAGTGCTTGTTTTAATGGTTACTCTGCAGTTACCTAACAGTCTTTAACAGCGCAGAAAATTCGAGTAACTATGCTAATCCCCTTGTAAGTCTATTCTAAGGCGACAACAGAAGTTATATATATATATATATATTTTTTTTTTTTTCACGAGATGTTGAGTCACAAGATTACTGAAGTTATATTCCAAGAGGAACGGAGAGTTGTGATTGCCGTTGGCCATTAAGGAAGATGTTCATCCTACATAAGGGGAACATTGCCTATTACAAAGTGGTCATCAAATTGACCTTATGCATTATTCTGTTTGGGGTCATGGGGCCGTTTTTAACCACCATTGGCATTCCCAAATACAACAATAGCCGGTTAACACCAGCTACTATCGTCATTTTAGCTTTCAGTTTATAATAACTGAGCTAATTTTTCTCCGCATTTAAAGGGTAAACTTTTCAGCTGTTTTTCATGACTTTGATGGGTGACCCACCATAAAAAAGAGCAGGGGAGGAATTTAATGATGAGAGAAGGAATGACTGAAAGCATAGCTGATCATTATATTGTTAAAGAGGCAGATAATTGTAGGGGAGAAGGTATAAATAAGTGAGAAGAAAATATGAAAAAATATGATAAGGTTAAAGACACTAGAAGGTACAGTCAAATCCAAATGTCCTGTCGTCTCCGGTCCCCCACTGTCACCCCTAATATCTATAGATTCCAGAACTTCAGATGTAAAAGAGTTGGGTTGTTAGGGAGGAGGAGAACGGGCAGGGGAAGGACGAACGGTAAGGAGGGGGAGGGGGGGGGTCCGAGGGAGAACGCTGGGAAGGGGGAGGATGACGGGCGGGGGAAGTTCTACTTGTTAGAGCTGTAAGGTGTGTATGATGGCAGAAGAAGCACAAATAATTATGTATGAATGTAATTCAATATAATTTCATACCTTCCTAATTCTATCATTAGAATAACACTTAATTTATAATTATATCGTGTATTTGTTGTGTTATTTGCTATACCATTCTCGCAAATAATTTGACAAAAATGATCGATGTTGTGTTTGACAATGTATTTCGTTCCGACTGAAAAATCTCTCTTAAACACAAGTTAGGTCTCTATCTCTCTCTCTCTCTCTCTCTCTCTCTCTCTCTCTCTCTCTCTCTCTCTCTCTGTATATATGTATATATCACAAGCACCCGGCCAGAAGCTGTTACCATAAAATGAATTCCAAGTGGATATGTATTCCCAAGATAGAATTCGGTATTAAATGCATTTCGTGGGTGATATTTACATATATATATATATATATATATATATATATATATATATATATATATATATATATATGTATACATATATTTATATATATATATATATATATATATATATATATATATATATATATATATATGTATGTATATATATATATATATATATATATATATATATATATATATATATATATATATATATATATATATATATATATATATATATATATATATATCAAAAGAGTGTGTTTCTGAATGCCTAAAGAGTTGGGTATGGCAGAGTAGGTTTTTGGAGCTGTTACGGGGAAGCAGGCATTTTGTATGAAAATAATTAAGTATCACTTCATAAGTATAATATTTTCAGTAATTATTACAAATTATAATTACGCTGTTTAGACTGCACTTGTTGTGTTATTCGTTGTAACATTTTAACAGAAAAGTTATTGGCTAAAATAATGAACTTTGGTATAGCTTGTGAATTTTGTCGAAACTGAAAAACCTTACTTTTACACAATTCACGAGTCCAATAACAATTAATTTTCTTAAGATAGTTTAACTGCAATTGGTATCCAAAAATCCAGCATATATGAAAAAGTATTTTGGTCTCGTCGAGTGTTTTTTCTAAGGATACGGTTTACATTGAGGTAAACAATTGTGTGCCACTACAAATGAATTCTACTGCATATTTTTGAGATTCGATAAAGCTAAGTTACTGAACGCATAAAATATTTGCATGACAGAATCTTTAAGCATTCTCTGTCATAGTTGCTGCTTACATGTTGATAACAAATTGATCGGGTGAAAGCTGAGCAGATTAGGATGCTTGCATTCACCTATACAAAATACAATAATGATTTAATTGCTACCATGGTTTGCAACACATGTTGAGTCCATGTTCCCGCTGAATAAGCTTTGGTTCCAGTTTTTATTTCTTAGTTAACAAACAATTAGATTCAGTTGGTATTAAAGATGGTTGATAAGAGGAGAAACATCATGATTTCAAACGTAACAATAGGAGAAGTAAAGAACGATTAAAAGTCATGAAAAGAAGCAAAGCAGCAGGAGTAGATAGCCTAACAATTGATTTAATAAAAGATATAGGAGATTTCATAGTAGTAAAACTAGCTGAACTCTATACCAAATGTTTGCAAGAATGCTTTATAACCTACAGCTTGGAAAGACTTTATCATTATAGTAATCCACAAAAAGGGATACACAAAAGACCTGAAAAATTACTGCCCAATAAGTTTAGTAGCCATAATATATAAAGTATTTAAAAAGATCATATTAGGCCGAATTGAAAGACAGCTAGACTTTAATCAACCAAGAGTGCAGGCAGGCTTTTTAAGTGGGCATATGACAACTGAACATATCCATGTAATTAACCAGCTAATGGAAAACCAACAGTGTATGACAAACCACTATTTATGGCATTTATAGACTATGAGAAAGCTTTTGATAATGTCAAAACATCAGCAGTAATGAAAGCCTTGCAAAAAAAAAAAAAATAGAAGAATCTTATGTTAGAACACTTGAAGATATCTATACAGGAAGTACAGCAATCCTAAAACTAAATAAAGATAGTGAGAAAATTCCTATTGAGAAAGGAATTACACAGGGAGACCCCATACCCATAAATTATTCACAGCATGTCTCGAAGAATTTTTTAAGAATTTAGATTGGGAAAATGTATGAATTAATATTAATGGGGAATACCTTAACATTTCAAGATTCGCAGATGACATAGTTGTGTTTAGTGAATCATGGGAGTAATTACAAAAGATAACAGAGGATTTTAATAAAGAAAACTGAAATGTACGACTGAAGATGAATGTGAGTAGAATGAAAATAATGTTAAAAAAAAAAAAAAGGGTGGTATGGACGAGTCTTTGGAGATTATTAAAGAATATACACACTTAGGACAGTTAGTAAGTGTTTCTCCAGGACACGAGACCGAAATAAAAAGAAGGATAGGCATAGGATAGAGTGCATTTGGTAAATGAAATGAGATCATGAAAAGTAGAATTAAAAGCCACTTTCTCTAAAAAGAAAGGTATTTAATGAGATGGTCCTACTAGTATTAACTTATGCATCAGAAACCTGGAGCCATACTAAATCCTTAGAATATAGTCTAGTTACAACTCAAAGAACTATGAAAAGAACAATGATGGGAATAACACTAAGAGACAGAAAGGGAGCATCATGTAATGAGCGTGAAAAACAATAGATGAACATTAAGAATAACAAAATGGGTCCCTAGAGATTGTAAAAGCAGTGGTAGGAAGGAAAAACGATGGATCGACGAACTAAGGAAGTTTGCGGGCGTGGACTGTCATAGAAAGACCATAAAACGACGAACTAATGAAGTTTGCGAGCCTGGACTGGCATAGAGAGACAACAAACAGACGAACTAAGGAAGTTGTGGGCGTGGACTGGCAGAGAAAGACCATAAACTGACTAAAGTGTAAAGGACATGTCTGAGACCTTTGTTCTGCAGTTGACTAGTAACGGCTGATGATGATGATTATGTGTATATATATATATATATATATATATATATATATATATATAAATGTATACATATGTATATATATGTATATATATATATATATATATATATATATATATATATATATATATATATATATATATATATATATATATATATATATATATATATATATATATATATATATATATATATATATACATATTTATGTAATCATTATCATCATCAGCCGTTACTAGTCAGCTGCATATATATATATATATATATATATATATATATATATATATATATATATGTATATATTGTTACGCGCCCGTATATTTCTGAGTTCGGCCTTGCTTAAGGAACTCTGTGCGTACACAAGAAGAAATGAATGGTAAGGTCGACAGTCGGCAATAAGACAACGAATACCGACAAAATAGATATATTTACAATAATATTTAAATGAAAATTAATAAAAGGGGAGCACAGCAGATAACTGCTTCATATTTCAAGTAAACCATAAGGTACTTCACTTGGAGTTGGGTTCACGTGGAGTTGTAGGCCATGGAAGGGTTCAGCACCGCAATTTCATTCCCTGGAAGGGAAATGAATTAAATTATTAACTGCTCACTTACTTCTACAGGCTGGGAACACAATGAAGTCGTGTGGTTAAAAACTATAAGAATATTAAATAAGAGTGCAAACTTAGGAATTTAAACACTACACTTGGGAAACAACACTATCACAGGATGAATTAATTAAGGTTAGGAGCAACCAGCACACGTGGTTGGGACACAAGGCTGGGATAACAAAGGTTTAGTGGGTAGGATCTTTCTTTAAAGGATTAAAGGAAAAAATGGGATGTGATAAGGAAGGGATGGAAGGTTGGGTAAGGATGATGAGGATCTCAAAATCAGACACCTTAGCTTGGTAAAAAGGACTCTGGTTCCTCCCTTGTGGAGGATGTGTCACAGGTCCTACCTCCCTGATGTCTTGAGGGCAAAGAGAGGTGATGTTCCTCTCACGGATGTTGGTTAATGAAGAGAGGTGAGGTTC
>NC_090739.1:48383289-48388289 GCF_036898095.1 Palaemon carinicauda
ATTCTTCTTGGTGCCGTCCCCCTTTCATGCTTTGTTTTCTGAGTTTGGGTAAGGCTCTTTTGAAGTGGCAACGACGTTTGAGAGCTCTGCTATTCTTCCATTTACTTCTTTTGTTGATTTTTTATTTGTTTGTATAACTTCGGGATCCTTTGGGTTGTCTTTTGGAAATCATGATAAAATCGTTTTGTTTTGACATTTGAGTTAACCAATGTCGTAAGTTTTCATATCCTGTTTGTCAATGGATTTCGAATCTATTTACTTCGTTGTTCGTGAATAACTCATATATATGGAGTAGAGTTTTGTCCAAGCGGTTTATCTTCCGTTATCATGAAGTTTCTTGGAAAGAATGTCTTACTATATTGACTCTTACCACAGATTTGTGTTTCGTTGAAAAAGATTGATTAAATGAGTTGCTAAATATAATATTTCATACTATTCCTTCATTTATATCTACCTCACTTATTTCACCAATATGGCTCAAACATGAGGCCGTAACATTAACCCATAAATGGGTAAATAATATAAGGGAAAATAATGACATCACATTCGAATTCTTTGTTCGTTGAAGACGTATTACTTTGTTTGAAATGTTTTAAAAACTGATACATCAAAGTACATTAGGCATTACTACTTACTTGTATTTGTTGCTACTTACTCATAAAGAAACTTTGATAGCTAGGACAGTTTAATTTGATATTTGTCTTTTTTATAGTTTTGTCTTTTGATTTCATTTATCAAACAGCGTTTTGACTCAAATACTTATTATTAGGAATTTGTGGTAATTTCTTCTATTTGCGTTGTTAAGATTTCGAAAATTAATCGTTTAAAGTCATCAGCATTCAAATATTGTAACATGACTGATGTGTATTTATAGTTTATGTGGGATTATATTTTGAAAATGATTGTAAAACCCCAGCAAAATGCTAGACTCTAGACCAGTTAAACTTCAAACTGTTAAAGTGAACGTATTCAAGAAATTTCATGGTAACTGTTGGCTCTAATAGCCTACTTTGTAAGACAGTGAAGTTGGTGGTTATGTATTCACTAGTGTGTGTACGTTTGTTTATCGACCTCACTATCTACATGCAGCTTTATGGGATATCTAAGAACTTTCTTGATTGATTTTCAGAAATTTAGATTTTGATATGAATTCAGATTAGGTTCTGGACTCCCTTTAGGTTTTAATTAAATGTTATAATGAGCTCAGCAACGGCCCAAAAAGAACTTTAGTATGATAATTTTAAATTTAAAAGTATTATCTTATAAATGATAATTACATGTAGATGGAGAAGATATTTTGAACAATATTGAACACTGAAAATGAGAGAGAGGCTGGGAGAAGCAGAGAGGGTGGAGGGACCAGTAATAGAGATACGGAATACAGAAGTGAAGCGGTCATTGAGTAAAATGAAAAAGGTAAAGAACCAGGTCACAGTATTTCAAATTGAAATGGTCAAGATACCAGCTACAGAAGGGGAAGAATGGATGCAGGATTTATTAAGAGCAGTATGGGAAGAGGAAATAATGCCTAAAGATTAAAATGTGATTCTAATGGCCTATTTAAGAAAATACCTGATGTCATGGGATGTGGTAACGACAGGGGAGTTAAACTAACAGAGGTACTAGATGAGAGATTGTAAAGATTGGGAAACAGCAATATGGATTTATGAATGGGAGAGGGATTATGGATGCATCTATTTAATAAGGCAGCTACAGGAAAAGAGTATTTTTACTGGTCTGGAGTTAATAGCATAAGGCGTGCCTGAGTATGTTACTGTTTAACATGTGGTCATCAAAACGCAAGCTTCATTATTCTCTACTGCGTAATACTTAATTTTGATATCTGTTGCATAAAGAAGAACAATTGTAATCAAACCATTTATTATTGCAAGCAAAATCCTGAGAATCCGGTTAAATATACAGGTTGTTGTGTGTATATATATATATATATATATATATATATATATATATATATATATATATATATATATTATATATATATATATATATATATGTATATATATATATATATATATAAATAAAGATAAGGAGAGATTTTGTTTAAAATAACGCAATAACATATTCACAAACGATGCCGTGTTTCTTTTTTGACAGCGAATTCAAAATGCAACAATTCAACACTGGGTTCATCAAGTTCTTACTAGACTAATTTTATTCGAGACTCACTTTTCTGACAAAACCATAACATTTTGCACTATTTAGTTTTTGTCTGTGATACTTGATTTTGTCTGTGATACTTGATACATCTTCTGATGGACCAGCTACAAAAACTGAAACTAAAACGCTGTATAATGATAACATTTTCACACAAACTTTTCTTTCCACACAATACTGTAATATATTTGAGTCTGCCTCTTTTCTACCTAAGTTTTAAACTTTCATAAATCACGTAGTTTTCATCTCTGACACTTTTAAGAATTGTCTCGTATAACGATGATATGAATATATCATTCTCAGATGTTGTTTGTCCAATGCAGGACAAAGGCCTCAGACATGTCCTTCCACTCACGTCTGTTTATGGTCTTTCTATATCAGTCCACACTCGCAAATTTTCTTAGTCAATCCATCGCCTTATTTGGTTTGCAATCTGTAGGGACCTAGTGTGTTAATCTTAATGTCCATCTATCATTTGTCACTCTTATTATGTGTCCTGCCTATGTCCATATCTTTTTCTTACATATTAAGAATATCCTCTACCAGCTTCCCGTTGAGATACTACCACTAGAGAGTTGTGGGGTCTTTTGACTGGCCAGATAGTACTACATTGGATCCTTCTCTCTGGTTACGGTTCATTTTCCTTTTGCCTATACACTCAAACACCGAATAGTCTAGCATATTCTTTACATATTCTCCTCTGTCCTCATACACCTGACAACACTGAGATTACCAAACAATTCTTCCTATTACACTGTAATTGTTCAGTGGCCACTTTCCTCGTTCTAAGGGTAGAAGAGACTCTTTAGCTATGGTAAGCAGCTCTTCTAGGAGAAGGACACTTCAAAATCAAACCATTGTTCTCTAATCTTGGGTAGTGCCATAGCCTCTGTACCATGGTCTTCCACTGTCTTGGGTTAGAGTTCTCCTGCTTGAGAGTACACTAGGGCACACTGTTCTATCTTATATCTTATTTCTCTTCCTCTTGTTTTGATAAAGTTTTTATAGTTTATAAAGTGATATTTATTTTAATATTGTTGCTCTTCTTAAAATATTTTATTTTTCCTTGTTCCCTTTCCTCACTGAGCTATTTTCCTTGTTGGAGCCCCTGGGCTTATAGCATTCTGCTTTTCCAACTAGGGTTGTAGCTTAGCAAGTAATAATAATAATAATAATAATAATTTAGTTTGGTCTAGTATCCTTGCTTCTCTTTTTCTGTTTCTTAGTGTTATTTCGTCATTATTCTTTTCATAGCTCTTTGAGCTGTAACAAGCTAACCCTTTAGGGCATTAGTAAGGCTCCAAGTTTCTGATGCATAAGTTAATACTGGTAGGACCAGCTGATTAAATATTTTTCTTTTGAGAGAAAGTGGCATTTTACATTTCATAATATTTTGTTTACCAAAAGTTCTTCATCCCAATGCTTATCCTTTTTTTAATTTCAATCTTATGTCCTTTGGAAACACTTACTATCTATCCTACGTATGTATATTTATCACCAATATCTAAAGGTTCGTCCATAACTGTTATTTGATTATCTTAGTTTTACTCGTATTCATTTTCAGTCGTACATTTCTGCCTTTTCTATTCATATCTTTTATCATCTTTCGCAATTCCTTCCATGATTCACTAAATAGAACTATGTTATCTGCAAATCTTAAGTTCTTAAAGTATTTCCCATGTACGTTAATTCCTACATTTTTCCCAATCTGAATTTTGACCACGAGAAAGCACTTGTTTCTTTCAAAACTTCAGTAGTAATGAAATTCTTTCCAAATCGAGGAATAGATGTATCTTACAGTATCTTATAACACTAGAAGATATTTATACGGAAAGTACAGCAACCCTAAAATCTCACAAAGATAGTATGTATGTATGTTTACGGAAAGTCTAGCAAACCTATAACCACATAAAGATAGTATGCATGTATGTATAGGGGAAGTGCATCTATCCTAAAACCACGTAAAGATATTATTATATATGTATGTATGTATGTATGTATGTATGTATGCTCACGAAAGATAACAAAATAAGTAATGTGTATATCCTGCATGACACCGAAATTTTATACTTGAATATTTGTGGTCTAGGACGAAACAGAGAGAAAACGTGAAGCTGTATTCTTTAAAGGAAATGTATAGAGACGAGTGACAAAATTTTTGTCACTCAAACTAGAAGCTTGCCTGACAATAAAAAAGAATCAGAATTTCAAACCTTTGTCTTTATTAGATTACATAATTGAGAGAGAGAGAGAGAGAGAGAGAGAGAGAGAGAGAGAGAGAGAGAGAGAGAGAGAGAGAGAGAGAGAGAGAGAGAGAGAGAGAGAAAATCTAATTCTTTCCGTATATATTAGCATCATGAAAGTACAACCATGATGACCCATATTCAAGCTTACATACTGTACTATTACAGGTGAAGTACAACAAAATCCTTATCCCCTTTTACTAAATAATGCAAATTACAGCTATCGTAGGCAAGTTTTTTTTTCTTTCACCAAAATTCAATTTAGACATGCTTTGTACAAATTTTCCAATATATTACGTTCCCACAATTTCCCTGGAAATTTGTCTCAATATTTTTTACGATTATTCTTTTGACCAAATCACTAGAAAAATAAGCAACGTGTCTTATTAAATGTTGAGGTAAATCATTTTTATGTACTGCATATTCTTTTGTATAAAAATCGCTATTTTCATATTCTGAATAAGTACGTCATCCAATTTTTCACTTCTTAATTGTTTCCTACGAGACTAAAGTCTTATATGAAATCAGTTGAAAATATATAAACACCTTTAGTATAAACCCCAAACTAGCATTTTGAGCTGG
>NC_090739.1:48395789-48405789 GCF_036898095.1 Palaemon carinicauda
TTAGTGAAACAAATGATTGTATAATATTTTTTAAGTATCATTTTGTCGTAGTCTAATGTCTACCTCAGATTTAAATTTCAAGGGAATTATTTTGGTATTAATTTGAATTGTTATTTTTATAGAATATATTTATTTCTGTAAAGTGTATATTATTTCGATCACCAATACTTATTTCAGTGCTTTGCTCGTATCCCCTGACTAAGAACCGAAGTAAGAGGTTGATTTAAGAATAGTTCCCATTAAAAGTAAAGTAATCACCCAGATTTTGTTTTATGTGTAACGTACGTAAAGCGACGTGTAGATATTCAGTGTTCATATATATTATCGTCTGAGAGTTGTGTATTATTTTCAGAGCTTGGAGGTTTTCTCTTGTGTATCAAATTATGTAATATAAAGCAAGTGAGTTTGGGAGCTCTGGAATTTACGTAATTCGCTAGTCGTAATATATTATATTTTTTGGTGCCCAGACCTCGGGATCGAGTATGTCTGTTTTAAATATTGGTGATATCTGGGCCGTGTTTTGATTAAAGTTATGACCAGTTTACTATTATAGGATTCCATGTATTGTTAGGATATATTTTTTGGAGGGGTATAATCTTTTTGTAAAACACAAAATGGAGCGATTGAATGTACAGGAGTTTTTGGAAAACACAATTGTTCAGGAATTGTCGGAAGTTAATGTAACTAAAGCTCAGGGGCTCGCTATTTTAATGGCATGTGGTGGCCATGTAACTGTTTAAATGATTAAAGCCCAAACCAAGTGTCTAGCCTAAGAAGCTTTGGTAAACTCAGGAAACTTGCCAGAAGATATTGCAGGAGATCACGACCTTTAGGAAAAGGCTGAAGCAGAATTTGTAAGCAAGTATAAGATGACCCACAAACTGAAGGAATGAAAGCAGAAATTGATATAGAGGCTGAGATCAGATGAATTGCAGTGGAAGAGAATTTGATTAAACTGAGGATGATGGCAGCACGCGAGGAACGAGAAGAAAGAGAGAGAGAAGAGGAGAGAGAAATTGCAAAACATGCAAGAGAAATGCAAACAAGAGAAATTGCAAGACAGGAAGGAAGAGAGAAAGAGAAGTGGCAAGACGTGAAGAAAGGGAGAGAGGAGAGGCAAGAGAAATTGGAAGACAGGAAGAAAGAGAGAGAGAAGAGACAAGAGAAATTGCAAGACTTGCAAGGGAATTGCAACTGTTGAATGTTCATGCAAGGTCATCAACTCAGACAGGTGTGACCCCTGCTATGCACGATCCCGTGTTTAATGTGGCAAATACACATAAATTGATCTCAAAATTCATGGAAGAAGCTCCTGACGAGTTCTTTGATCATTTTGAAATGGTCGCGTCAACGATGGAATGACCAGAAGATAAATGGCGTGTGTTATTGCTGAGTGTCCTTATTGGAAAAGGATGCTGTGTGTGTCTTTCCTTGACTCAGGACCAGAGGAAGGAGTATCAAGAAGTTCAGAGAAGCATGCTGCAATTGTATCAGTTGACCCCTGAATATTATAAGGAAGGTTTCCAAAGTGTGCGGAAGGACGAGAAAATTACTTTTCTGGCTTACGTTTATCGGGTACAACGATGTTATAAAAGATGGATAGAAACTACCAAAGTGAGAGAGATAGCTGATTGTAAGAACTGATAATGCTGGAATAATATCTACTAGGAATTAATGAACATATTCGAACGTAATTGAGAGAGAGAAAGGTGAAGAAACTTGATAGAGGCCGCTTCGCTGAGTGAAGATTAAAGTATCATTAGACATAAACCCTCCTCGGGTAGGAGGTTTCAATTGTCATTCCGACCAAGTGTCAAGTATTAATCAAAAAATGGAAACCAGCTCATTAATAACTATGGGAACAAGTTCAATAGTTACAGCGGAAGTACCAGTGGTACTATTCCAGTGAAGAATGTGAAGAATGTAACAGTACCACAACAACAATTGTCGAATCCTTCTCCTTCAGGTGTTGTGAAAGACACGCAGAACATTAATTTCGTATGTTATAAGTGTGGCAAAAAAGGCCATATCAGTAAGAATTGTTGGTCAAACCAACTGAAAGTGGTCGCCCAAGTGGTTAAGGGCAATTCAACTCCACAGAATAGGAAGATGAAGAATCAAACGGGAAAGGTCGACGAGGAAAATAAACCAGCTAACATTTACACGACGAACAGGACAACCCCAAACATCATGGATGCCTTTAAACCGTATATTTATGAAGGTATGTTAGCTGCTCTTGATGGAAGCGAGCAGATCCTGGTCAAGATATTGCGCAACACGATATGTAATCATAGTGTGGTGACGCAAGGCATACACCCATTGGTGGAACAATCTCTCACAGGAGATTCTGTAATCTTTAAAGGAATATGAACCTGTCATGCGAGTTGGTGACAGGTCATTTTGATTTTGCAGTGAAGGATTCATTGGCTATTGAAGAAGTATAAGTCCTACTGGGAAATGAGGTTGGTGGAGCGCCGTTTGTTCATGGTTCCATTGTAACGAGAAACCACTGAAATATAGTCCTACGACTGAACTCGAGAAGGACTACGTGTATCTGTTTCCTAATTGTGTGACGACTAGGAGCCTGACGAAAAAAGTGGCTGCAGAAGGAGATAGAGAAGCCAAAGGAACGATGAACTTGGAAGATTTGTTTCCCTAAGAAGAGGTTTTCCATGGTAGTACACAAGAGGAGAGATTCCGAGAGAGCCCGAAAGAAGAATAATAACAGATGAATGAACAGGAAGACATGGAAGCAATGGACTTGGAAGAAATAGAAAACTCAGCATAAGAAGTAGGACAAGTGAGTCGGAAAACGCTGATAGGATTGCAGCGGAGGGAAGCGATAATTAACAGAACTAATGTACCGTATGGATGAGATGGAGGTGCAGTAGTCTTCCACCTGTTATTACCTCAAGGATGGATAGCTTATGGGGAAGCATAGACCTGCCGATATCCTTGGGAATGCCGAATGGGGCATATACTGGCAGATATTAATTCCCGCACTCCTGGGAAAACAGGTGATTGCCATTGTACATGAGGCGGGACACATGAGAATAAGAAAGACGACAGAGAAAATTATGAGAGACTTTTTCTGGCCTGGCATGCGTAATGATGTGAGCCAGTTTTGCTGTGCATTTCATGTTTATCAGATGGCTGGAAAGCCTAATAAGTACATCAAGAAAGGTCCCTTACACCCAATTGAAGTACAAGCAGAACCGTTCAGAAAGGTAATGATCGACATTGTGAGACTGTTACCGAGAACGAAGAAAGGCCACAAGTATATGTTAACTTTAATGTGTCCAGTGACAAGATACCCAGAAGCCATACCCGTCAGGAACATAAGTGCCCAAATAATCGCGGGGAAGGTACTAGACTTTTTTACCAAATTTGGTACTCTGGAATAAATTTCATGTCTAAACTGTTTCAGGACGGGATGAAACTATTGGATGTGATACAACAACTGTCTACGGTCTATCACCCGGAGACCCAAGGTATGTTAACAAAAGTACCGCAACGAAACAGGAAATGAATGGGACATCGGACTACCTTTAATGTTATTTGAGGAATGCAATGCTTATCAGAAAAGCATTGGATGTAGCCGAAATGAAATGGTGTTTGGACGAGAAGTAAGAGGACCGATTAAAATGTTGGCAGTAAAAAGGAAAGATCAAGAGGAAATGGATGGAGAATATGTCAAGTTTTCCCTTGAAAATCTGAAAACGAACCAAGGAAAAATGAAGAAAAGGTTTGGTATGAAAAGTGAGAACAGACAGTTTGCGGTAGGACAATAGGTGTTGGTTTATGCACCGCTAAGGAGATTGCCTCTCTCCAAAAAGTTCCAAGGACCCTTCCAGATTTTGGGGAAGATCATTGACCTGACCTACATTATCGAACCACCAGGAAGAAGGAAAAGTCAAAGGAAGGTACATGTGTACTTATCGAAACCGATACTGCAAGCACCAGATTTCAACAAGAAATTACTTATGGATGTGTCAGACAATGGGATTGGAGCTGTCCTATTGTAAGAAGGTAAGAAACAAATTCTTCACCCCGTCTGTTTTATGTCGTTGAAGCTGAAGAAACATCAATGAGCATACTCGACAGGTGAAAAGGAACTGCTAGAGCTAATCTCAGCGATAAGGAAGTTTGAAGTTTCTTTAAGTAAATCACAGAATGAAGAAATTACGGTTTACTCAGATCACAATCCTTTAACTTTTATCAATAAAATGAAGAATAATAATCAAAGGTTAACTAGATGGTCATTATGTTTGCAACCATACTGTATTAATGTAAACAATATATCCGGTAAATAGAACATGGTTGCAAATTATTTATCTCTGGCTGAATCGGTGTGTATTATTTCGATCACCAATACTTATTTCAGTGCTTTGCTCGTATCCCCTGACTAAGAACCGAAGTAATAGGTTGATTTAAGAATAGTTCCCGTTAAAAGTAAAGTAATCACCCAGATTGTGTTTTGCGTGTAACGTACGTAAAGCGACCTGTAGATATCCAGTGTTCATATATATTATCGTCTGAAAGTTGTGTATTATTCTCAGAGCTAGGAGGGTTTCTCTTGTGTATCAGATTATGTAATATAAAGCAGGTGAGTTTGGGAGCACGGAAATTGACCTAATTTGCCAGTCGTAATATAAATATATATATATATATATATATATATATATATATATATATATATATATATATATATATATATATATATTTGTAAACAATATTTTTCTTACACCGTGGAAACGTAAGCAACAGATTAATGGCCCTTTGGTGTTGTGTATTATGAAAAAAATTTGCTTGTCTACTTATCTATTATCCGTTTGTCAACTGGTTACCTATTTAAAAATTCGTTTCAAACATATTATTATTATTATTATTATTATTATTATTATTATTATTATTATTATTATTATTATTATTATTATTACTTGCTATGCTACAACCATAGTTGGAAAAGCAGGATGCTATAAACTAAAAGGCTTTAACAGGGAACTGGAAGAGAAATAATTTTAAGAACAACAACATTAAATAGAATTGAATATACTTTAACTCGTTCAAGGCACATGACGTATTTCAACCCTTCTTTTAAGTGCAAAGACATCTTTTCACTCATAATTTGTTACCAATAAAAACAACATCAAATCTGAAGCGGTCGTAGATTAAGAAAAATCAATAAGACCCCCATTTTCAATTCCAACCCTCCCATTTTCATCGCCAATGAGTCGTTGTAGGTTTTATGAATATCGAGATGTGTAATGAATCACATATGAGAAGGGTTTTTAACGGAATAAATAACGCCCTTTTATCAGTTTACTTGATTTATACGTTCTTGGTGAAATTTTTACTCAGAAACTATTAAGTGATGAGAATCTACTTGAATAATTTCATCGTACGGTAGAAACTATTGTTATTTATAGAAAAAATACTGACCACAGAAACCCTAGGATTGATGATTTCGTTTAGATTAAACGGTTTTGGCTTAAACAACATTAGAAAAATGAAAAGAAAGTATAAATGTCCAAGCTAACATTCGCACAAAACTTTGCTATCAAATCGCATATTTAAAAACATGCACAGTTTGTGATTTATTTGAATATTTACTTAAATAATTGAAAATAAGATAATAAAGATCTATCAAAATATTTTCCCAATGATATGCGCTATGTACATAAAAAACTAGCTTATAATCAGATATAAATAGGGTGAACTACTATTATAAAAAACAGCTTTCTTTTTCTCGTCTCAGCTTTTACGATCAAAGATTACACTGCATTATAAAGGCACAATCCTATAAACCTAAGTATCCCATAAAAAATAATGTAGGGTTTTTTAGGAACCCTAATTTTCTTTTACTTTCTTTTAGCACAAACGCCGTAAAAGCAATGACAAAGGCAATAAAGACTTTTGCGTTTGTCTTCAGACCCGGCGAAACAATGCAGATGACGACTATGAAGCCATAAGCAATCCATATCAAAAGTCAACAGAACCCTCTTCACAAGCCCTTATGGTCGGACATTTACGGGGCGGGTTTGATGGCACCTCTTCAGGTCGGACTAATCTCCTTGACGAGAATGATAATTCTTAAAGGCACTACTTGGTATTTAAGTACCAGTTACAACATCTTAATAGTGGGAAACATAAAATGTGTACCCTGCTCTATGAGCAGAAAGATTGGTCCTCAAAGGAAGAACTTTACGTCAGGCAAATCATTGGTAAAACTAGAACGGGCACTCGGTAAAGCACATACTTTCGCCACCGTCATCTGACGCAATTTTATAACAATGGCCGCTAACCGCTAACAGGAGTAATGACATAACTATATCATGTTCTATATCACAAGATAAGCAATTTAAGAATGCACCTTTTGGCACTAGTTCTATACGAATCAGATAAAAATTGGCCAAATATGAAAAGAACTTTTTTTTACATTTTTGTGACCTTGGCTTTGACTTTTGACCGAATCACTCCCAAAATACAATCTAATTGTCATTGTCATGGCCATTCCTCCCACCATATTTCAGGAGATTCGGTCAAATAGTTTTTGAGTTTTGTAAATCACAAACACACAGCCATACATACTAACAAATAAATACACGCCTATCAAAACATTACCTTCGCATCGAAGTTGGCAACGGAAATATATATACGCCTATCAAAACATAACTTTCTGGTGGAGGTAATTAAGACGTATGCATACACATATCCTGGAAAAGAAATACAATTGAAATATTTATAGAACTTATAACAAATAAATCAGGTGAGATAAAAACGCTGTAGAAATCCAAGAGTCTGTAACATCCGGAGACAATGTTAGAACAGGGGAAAATAATTGTCAAAAATGATTGGCGTAGCTATAAAGAACAAGGATATTTTCTAATGAATGAAGTGACATTAGTTCAAGGGTGTTACAAAAAAAAAAAAAATTATAAAAAAAAAAAAACAGCTATGAAATGCATGAAGTTATCATCAAGTTAGATAATAACTAATACAAATTTCCAGCCCGTTATCGCATATGTATATATATATATATATATATATATATATATATATATATATATATATATATATATATATATATATATATATATATCTGCAAATATATTCTAGAAAATATTTGCTTGAAATTTTTTGTGTTTGGCAGTCCTTCGATTTTTATTTTATTCGACGCATTTCAAATATATTATAAATTATTTGCTGATTTCAGATTGAACAATTTTCATAAAGAAAATATGATTTATCCAAATTATATGAACACTAAATGTATTTAATTTTAACTTAGCAAAGATGAATATATGAATTTGAATATATGGAACAATATTTTGTACAATACAGCAAATAGAAAGGGGACTGCTATGTAGAATACAGTCACAGCTGCTGTGCGAGCTATTAGCCGGCCATTGTATCAGACAGATTGTCAACACAATACAACGCACCTCTCTCTCTCTCTCTCTCTCTCTCTCTCTCTCTCTCTCTCTCTCTCTCTCTCTCTCTCTCTCTCTCTCTCTCTCTTCAAGACCAAGAGGCGTAGTCATCGTAGCATTTTCCGATGTATCTAACTTTTTGGTTAATTTCTTACTTATTTATACTTGACGTCTTCCTAATTGAAATAAAAAGAAAATTCCATAGTCAATGGTAGAAACATATTAGAAAAAAAAACACAATCTGTTATATATGGAAAAGATTAATTTACTTAGGTCTTCGCCGCTAATGTGTACATGTACCCAAGAGACAACAGGTAAAAATATGTGCAAAATCTCTCTCTCTCTCTCTCTCTCTCTCTCTCTCTCTCTCTCTCTCTCTCTCTCTCTCTCTCTCTCTCTCAGTTTTAGTTTCAAGTCTTTGTCCTTACAAATATCTGAGAAAAATTTATTAAGAAAACAGAACATGATAGTTTTGATGGTTATAAACATAAGATAAATAAAGTGTTATATCAAAGACAGTAATAATTAATTAACATGTATGCAAAAGATAACAGAATCAGAATTTAAGATTAAAAATAAAGCAGCTGATAAATGGTATATTAAGGGCTTATTTGTGACTCATTATCATCAATTAAAAAAACTTTTGTGACTCAGTATCATCAATTGCTAAAACGTTTGTGACCCAATATTATCAATTTCAAAAACTTTTGTGACTCAATATCATCAATTGCAGAAGCTTTTTTAAGTCAATATTAGCAATTGCAAAATCTTTTGTGACTCAATATCATCAATCACAAAACCTTTTATAACTCAATATCATCAATTGCAAATACTTTTATAACTCAATATCATCAATCGCAAAAACGTTTATGACTTAATATTATCAATTGCAAAAGCTTTTGTGACTTAATATCATAAATTGCCAAAAAATTGTGACTCAATATCATTAATTACTAAAAGTATTGTGACTCAATGTCCTCAATTGCAAAAACTTTTTTGACTCAGTGTCATCAACTGCAACAACTTTTGTGACTCAATACCATCAATTGCAAATATTTTTGCGACTCAATTTCATCAATTTCAAACACTTTTGTGACTCAATATAATTAATTGCTAAAAACTTTTATAACTTTTTGTGACAATATCAGGAATTGCAAAAAATTTTGTGAATCAATATCATCAATTGCAAAAATAAAATTGTGGCTCATCATCAATTACAAAAACTTTCGTGACTCACTATCATCAATTGTAAAAGATTTTGTGACTCACTATCATCAATTATAGAAAGTTTTATTCCACTATATCATCAATGTCAAAAACTTGTTTTGACTCATATTATCAATTGCGAAAAAATCAAGACTCAATATCATCAATTACAAAATCTTTTGTGACTCAGTATAATCCATTGCAAAAACTTTTGTGACTTAATATCAACAATTGAAAAATATTATGTGACTCAATTTGCAACTCAATATCACCAATTACCAAAAGAATAGTGCCTCAATATCATCAATTGCAAAAACTTTTATGACTCTTAATCAGCAATTGCAAAAGCTTTAGTGATTCAATATCAGCAATTGCCAAAAAATGTAACTCAATATCATCATCAATTGCAATAACTATAGGACTCACTAGCATCAATTATAAACAAATTTGTGACTCAATATCATCAGTTTCACAAACTCTTATGACTCAATATACTCAATTGCAAAATTATTGTGACTCGTTATCATCAATTACATAAACTTTCCTTACTCAATATCATTAATTGAAAAAAATTTTGTGACTCAAAATCATCAATTACAAAACCTTTTTTTACTGTATCATCAATGGCAAAAACTTTTGTGACTCAATATTATCAATTGCAAAGAAAAAAATTATGACAATATCAACGATTACAAAAACTATTGTGACTCAATATCATCAATTGCAAAATATTTTGTGACTCAATATCATCAATTACAAAAACTTATGTTATTTAATATCATCAATTACAAAAACATTTTGACTCAGTATCATCAACTGTAAAAACCTTTGTTACTTCTAATCCGTAATTGCAAAAACGTTTGTGACTAAATATCATAAATTACAAAATAAAATTGTGACTCGATATCATCAATTGCGAAAACTTTAGAACTCAATATCATTAATTGAAAAAAAAAAAAAATTGACTACCATCAATTGTAAAAACGTATGGCTTAATATCAGCTATTGCAAAAAATGTGACACCATATTATCTATTACAAAAACCTTTTTGACCATATCGTCAATTGAAAAAATTGTGACTTGATATCATCAACTTCAAAAACTTGTATGACTCTATATCAGTATTTGCAAAAAAATATCTTTCTCCAAATCCTTAATTACAAAAACTTTTGTGACTCGATATCATCAATTGCAAAATCTTGTATGACTCTAATGTTATCAATTGCAAAATCGTTTGTGACTCAATATCATCAATTGCAAAATCTTTTATGACTCAATGTTATCAATTGCAAAATCTTTTGTGACGCAATATCATCAATTGCAAATTTTTTCTGTGACTCAATATAATCGATTGCAAAAAC
>NC_090739.1:48413289-48428289 GCF_036898095.1 Palaemon carinicauda
TGCTAGGTAAACATCTTATCTGTTGCTACCTTGCTACTTGAAAATCAACATTGCTGTGAATAAGCACCGGGGAAGATGGAATCAAGATAAGGATTCACACACTCACATATACATACACACACACACACACACACACACACATATATATATATATATATATATATATATATATATATATATATATATATTATATCATATGACACCTCATATAGACCATTCCGTGAAACATCAAGTGAGATTCACAAGCTTGTATTATAGATACCATTATGAGAATAGCCAAAACAATTCTTCTTTGAGTCAAATGGCCTACTTGATAGGAATAGATATCAGTGGTCCATCTATATTTGTTTTAAACAATCATGATCTTAAAGTATTTTACAATTATTTTGTCAAGTCCATGAACGTCTAATAAGCGTAGTGTAAAAGTCTTTTAAAACCAAAAAATCCAAGGGCGCTCCACGATAGAAATAATTTGAATTTCGTGAGCTTAATTTATTTTTTCAAATCCTATATATTTAGTCATTCATGTTCGTTTATCGATTTGCTTATATTTTATAAGCGTCTTTCCACTCTTCCGAAGGTACACTTTGAAGTTTCATTGTATACAAAGGGGAAAACAACGCGAGGGCCTAATGGGAATTCCATTACGAGAAAATCGAAAACTTTGCTGAAGATGAAAAGGTTTCTTCCAAGTTTCTGTTAGCTAGGCGTGTTTACTTGGACCGAAGGCGAGAGAGATCGAAGATTGAACGTTTCAGGCAATAGAGCTGGTTTAGTTTATTAATCTCACTTTGTCTCACCATACGATTGAGACGTCATATTTCATGTTATGTGATGAAAAAGTTTATAGCCCTTTCACCGTCGCCAATTTTAAACAAATACCTCTTTTTAACTTTAGATATTTTTATTTTAAAACAGTTATAGGTATTAAACTTGTGTGTGGATTTACTACAAGGTACAGATTTGTGGATTCTAGTTTTAAATTGTTCCTATGAAACAAGAAAAATTGCAATTAAATAATCGCTCATGATAAGTTTATATCCTGTTTTTTTCTAAATCCTCTGCTGTTGCATGAATCACTTGATATAAGTTTCGTTCAGACAAAATTGATTTTATCATGGAACCAAATTCTGACCATCATGCAACATAGAGGTGAATGGTGCAGTGTGTGTAGGAAGCTTTTAACATAATGCTTTTGTACCGTCTTTGTCAGTGAATGAATTGACTAAGGTTTCAGATATGTTATATTGTTCATGGAGCTTACTCATGATTTAGGAATTAATGGGTGAATAATGACGTGACTTGACTCTTTGCCGTAATTGGGTAGTTGAATCGGTAAAACTTCAAAAGTTCAAACTTGCAGCAAATGTTTTAATGTTGAACAGGGGGACATAAGTCTCTTTATAGTTTATTTATGAAATATATGTTTTGATATTGTTACTGTTTTTGAGATATTTTATTTCAATTGTTCATCATTTCTCATATCGTTTATGTATTTCCTTATTTCTTTTCCTCGCTGAGCTATTTTTCCCTGTTGGATCCTTTAGGCTTATAGAATCTTACTTTTCCAACTTCGCTAATTAATTTATATACATATATATATATGTATAATATGTGTGTATATATATATATATATATATATATATATATATATATATATATATATATATATATATATGTATATATATATATATATATATATATATACAGTATATATATACAGTATATATATAAATATTATATATATACATATATATATGTATATGTATATATATATATATATATATATATATATATATATATATATATATATATATATATATATATTAATGTACAGCTGTATATTCAAAAGGCCTTTACAGTCAGTATGTCAGAATAGCATTCCAACAACGCTAGAAACATTAAGATAAAAGAAACACTGCTGTTTAAATTCCAAACTGGTTCTTACAACAGTGATCCTCTTTTATTTTTGAACGTATTGGGTTTTAATCAAGAGAATCGAACTGCACTGCAGGATAATGTAATAAAATGAAAATAGCATACACTCGCGCTTGGTTTATGAAATATGAAATGTAGAAATGTATGAAATGATTTAAATACAGTATTCAGGATCCGTCTATTCCTCGGTTATTCTTTCATTTCAATTATAACTAGTAATGGAAGTTGCAATTTTTCTTTGCTTCTCTTGCATTGGTTCATTAGTATCTGATCCAGTATCCTATGGATTTTTCAAATGCCTTTCAGTTAGCTGAATGTGGGTCGCGATTGGAGACCTCTAAGTATAGGGGACTCAGAGAGTACCTTAAGTTAGTAGACCTAGGGGCATACGTATCTATATTTGCTTTACACAAATATTTCCATTTTTAATTACTTTAGATTTACATTGAAAATTATTTGATAACTACAGCTCTTATGTTTACACTAAGGAAGGAGACTAATGAAAGTGTTGTATATTTGTTCTTGCGGATACTTAGATCAAGATTTAATGGAAAATAAATGAAATTTACTTGCTTACAAAATATCAAGAAAAGCGTGTAATTTAGAATTGCTGGTGTCTGCATGGAAATGAAATATTGGTGGCAATTATTCAAAATAAAAAAGTAAAATAAAATTAAATTCGAATCTGATTTGTTCAGCTTTGAAAAACAAACATTCACCCAAAAATTTTCCAATATCAAATGGTTTACGATTTTCATTAATTCATTCAGTTGATTTATAGTGCCTTCTAGTATGATTAATTTGTATGAGGATTGTGTTTGACCTCAATATTATCATGACAAGAATGGTTAAATGTTTATTGATCGAAAATTTAGTTTTTTTTTAGTCTGTTGGGAACTTAAATCGCTTTTATGCTATGTAAGTGTCCACCTCCCCTCCCCCTCCATCCCAAACAATATCCACAAATCATTCTAATGAAGGAAATAGTCAATTAAGGCCTGGTTTGGAGCTTGTCGTTTACGGGACTTCATAAGCCATGTCAGTGATAAAGGGGATGATGCTGCACTCTAGTAAGTAGCGTAATTGACTCATGAATCATGAGTCGCACAGCTGATTTGTCCTTTAGGCAAATGGACTACTCACAGCGATTCAGAATTACGTCACACAGAAAACGTAAGCCCATCTTTTACGATTTAATTTTTCGTTATTCATACACAAAATTTCTTAGGAGACGTTTAGTAGAAGCCCTATTGCCAGTCAAAATAAACGGTATGATCAGTCGCATATCAAGCAGCAGCACCTCTTGTATTGATAAAATGTTTGTAAAATGTCACATTAAAGATGCCATGTCCAGTACAGCAGGAGACCCCGTCTGTTCAGCTAGTAATGCAATAAATAACACAAGCGTAAAAGTACCATCGATGATCATTAATTTTTATTTCTATTTTGCATTATAAAACAGTTACGTTGAACATTTTATCCATATGATTTTTATGCCGTTTGTGGCGGAAAGAAAAAAAAAATATTCCAATTATGCAGTTCTCAGTATTTGTATCATGAAAGATTTCGATTTAGAAATAAAATCTTCTTGGGTCTGCATTGGATAACATTTCCCCAAAATATCTTTATAATTGTGGATGATTAGATGGTTACTTTAATGTTTTTATAGGAAAGAATTAGTGCAAACATATTGTACATATGTTATTTGGTTTCTAGGAAGATATTTCAGATTGAAACAGGATGACCTCACTAATCTGTACCCTTCGGATCTATCTAACGATGGTTGACTAATTATTTCTAATAAAAAAGTATTCAAACAATGAGAATTGAGGGTCACGATTGGATCCATTTTTTATCAGTCAACGACGTCGCTTTAATGATGGTTATTGTATCTCGTAATTTCAACATACATTATTACATTGGAGGTAGTAAAAGTGATGAAAGAAATTACTCACGAAGCGGGATTTTCAAGTTATAATGACATTGACACTAATTGTAAATAACGATGGCAAAGCAGTAATATTCGTGAGAACCACGCATTATTTCCAGTAAATATTTTCATGAATTATTCGTTAATTATATTATGTCTTTACATCACAAATAGGACATGTTTGCGCTTTTGCATTTATTGAAACTGGTAAGTTTCTTTCGTCCATCCGACTATTTTTCAACAAAGAAGCAATGTCGTGTGTGGTTTACAAGATTTAATCGTAAGTGATCCTATTGTAGGATGTTGATAAATAGAATTGAAATAGGTACTATTATTATTATTATTATTATTATTATTATTATTATTATTATTATTATTAGCTAAGCTACACCCCTAGTTGAAAAAGAAGAATGTTACAAGCCCAAGGGCTGCAACAGGAAAAATAGCCCAGTGAGGAAAGACTAAGGAAACAAGTAGAATAGCGTGTCTAAAAGTACCCTCAAGCAAGATAATTCTAACCCAAGACAGTGAAAGACCATGGTACAGAGGCTTACCTTTGGTACTACCCAAGACTAGAGAACGATGGTTTGATTTTGGAGTGTTCTTCTCCTAGAAGAGCTACCTAGCATAACTAAAGAGTCTCTTCTATCCTTACCAAGCGGAAATTAGGGACTGAACAATTGCAGTGCAGTTGTTTTAACCGTTCAAGTGAAGACAAATTTTTCAATTACCTTAGTGTTGTCAGGTATAGGAGGAAAAAGGAGAATGTGTAAAGAATAGGCCAGACTATTCACCGGACTAAATGAAAAATAGGCCGTGACCAGAGAGGGATCGGATGTAGTACGGTCTGGCTAGCCAGAGAGCCCAATAACCCGCTAGCAGTAATAACTAGTAAGTATTATGGGGCTCCACTTATGTAAATATTACTCAAATAGATTTTCAGTGACAAAAATACTAGATATTATCTTAGAATAACTGTTCACCTCTACATTCAAAGGTATGTTCTCACCTATTTGCCAAGATTTCCGTCTATATCGATACGTCCCTATAAGGGAATAATAGACTTTAATAAAAATATTGTTTACTCTAATCTTAATTTGAGATATTTGGGAGATTTTGTGCCAATTCCCATTGTTGCATAGTAGCTAATGGATTTTCAGTATAAAAAATCATGGAGTGGAATACCTCGTTATATAGCAGTATCCTTTTCGTACACCATTCTCTCTCTCTCTCTCTCTCTCTCTCTCTCTCTCTCTCTCTCTCTCTCTCTCTCTCTCTCTCTCTCTCTCTCTCTCTCTCTCTCTCTTGTATCTTATATTTGGAACATTAGGATTAATCCAAAGTTAACGATATTTTGGGATTTTTTTTTAGATTAACTCGATGAGAGAGAGAGAGAGAGAGAGAGAGAGAGAGAGAGAGAGAGAGAGAGAGAGAGAGAGAGAGAGAGAGAGAGAGAGAGAAAAAAAAATATGTAGGTTCGTATTTGCCTACATTATTCATGGGAAGCTACAACGATGATAATAAAATGATAATGAATTGGATAATGAGATTAAGTAAAAAAGAGCAAGGCGTGCCTTTTCAATTGCATCATGATTTCTGTCCGATATAGGTTCCTTTACGGAGGACGAGTAACACAATAATGGTGATAATAAGGGAACATCCGTATTCGTGCGACAGCTGTTGAATATTAAAACCCTGTCCCTATTGCATTATTGTCGAGGTCACTGCGCTGTTGAATTTATCTTTTTAAGTCATTGTTCGGTGAAATGCTTAACACTGCCAAGAGGGACAATAAGAAGGACTGGTCTGACTTTTATTGTAGTGTTGAAGGTGTGTGGGGTTAGAGATCTTAATGACTGATATTAGAAATGTCAAGAGAAATTTTTTAATATGAATCATGGTTGGTTACTGTATTGTGATACCATTCTTTAAAGGAACGTCTGCGGGTTTGAATAATAAAAATATTTCGGCCTCATTATTTCTCAGCATTGATTTATTTATTTTTCCTTTGGCTTAGATAACGTTTGTTGTTATAACGCCCGATTAACATAAATGGTCAATAAATCATCCCCTGTAGACCACATTAAACCCCTCCATGAGTTGAAATGTTGAATACCTTTTCTCTTCGTCATAACTTCAAAACAAGTACAAAGAGCAATCAGAGATTTCAGACCACTGCCAATGAAGATCGTCAACATTTTACATAAGCCTACGGACCAAGCTATCCAGTTTTTCATATGTTGACCGTGATTGAATCATCTGTATCATAATAGCAATAATAAACAGAATCGTGATCTTGATCCGGATCACCTCCAAAATTTCATGGGTTCTTCCGGAGTTTAATACCTATCCGTTGTTGAAATTTGGTGAAAATGCAGCAAGAAGTATTTAGGTAATCCTGCTCACAGACTAATAAACAGATAAATAAATAAATAAATAAACGCAGATCATTTCATAACCTCTTTGGCGGAGGCAATAATTTATAAGCAGCTATGATTTTCCTTGTCATACTTTGTGGGTTCCAGGTTCAAGCTCTAACTCAGACCATGATAGATCCAGCCGTGGCCATACCCTTCTATGTCTCATTTAAAGGGAGAGGGGCCTTGGGTGATAATTATATGCTCGAACTCTAGGTATTGACCTGTCTATTACCTCTGGTGCTCTTTAAAACTTTTAAACAAACTTACAAGTGAGAACAATTCATCATTATATGCAGTTCTCGGAGTGCGCTTGATTTAGTGATCAAAACGCTTATCGTTCGACATTATCATAATTGACTCCAAACCTTCAAGTTCTTATCAGAGGATGCATGATAGTAAATGGCTTCTTGTCATGCGACAGAACTCACTGAGCCCACAAATTTCCCACACTTGTTGTGAAAAATTACTTTTGGCCAGTTAAAACCAGATTACTTTCGCAAGTGTAATTCTAATCATCTTTTCATTGTATCAATTGAGTCCCTCCTTGGCTTTGTGTCAGATTTATGATTAAACATTGAGGTGCTTGGTTATTGTATCCTGTTTTATTCATATCTCTATTCAACACTGCCTCTTAGATAGTGTTGCTTTTATATTGGGTAAAGATAAATTAGTAAATGGCTATGGGCACTTGGAAAAGCATAGGAGCATATCAAATAACTATTTGTTAGCATGATTGCTAGTAAATGCATTACCCCTGTAGATTATTGTCTTAGCCAACTTCATTGCGGCGAAGATTATGTTTTGATAGTTTTTTATGTCTGCGTGTTGTGATTCGCATAACTCAAAAACTATTTGACCGAATCTCGTGAAATTTGGTGGGATGATTGACCTTGATCCAAGGACAATTTGGTGAGATTTTTGGAATGATCTGGTCAAAGGTCAAGGTATCGAAAGGTCAAAAACTTTTTTTTTTTGCTACATCTTGGTAAATTTTTACGCGATTTGCATGAAACTAGTGCCAAAATGCGTATAATTCAATTGCCTAACTTGTTATGTGGCGTTTTAGAAGGTATGCGCTCTGAGTGCCAGGTGTCCATTCTAGTTAATTTAATTTTTAACAGTTACCTTCTACCTTAAACTATCATAAAATAATCTTAGCTCTATGACGATTATATGATAATGAACTACTGTTTGATACGATTTCTCTCTCTCTCTCTCTCTCTCTCTCTCTCTCTCTGCACACACACACATACACACGCACAAAAGACATGCCTGAATAGCTTCCAGGGGTGTTTAATTCAGCCTTTCTTTCATTAATTTGAGTTTCCTTGAAGGCTTAATTTTTCTCATGCGGATGTTAAAATGATCATCACCCTTTAGAAAAACTTGTATTATGGTATTTTGTCATACCAGAAAAGATGAATGACCGCTCGTTTATCCAAATACATTGGACGAAAAGATTACAGTAATTGAACATACCCAAGAATGAATCCGTAAGAAGACGTGAATATAAAAGAACAACAGGTCTCTTATGGAATGGAAAACGAGTTGATTCTTCTGCAACAGTTTGATATTTTGCTTCATTGGGAAAGTTTGAGATTGAACTCATTCCTTCTTTCCAGTTGATTGAAATTGAATTCTCAAGCATCTAAGCCATATATAGAGTTCTGTCGGCCACAAAAGCATTCGTAAGCAGTATCTTAACATTTGTAGTATTTCCTTCCACGTGTCTCTTTCTCTTATCTACTCATGCATATTTTTTTTAATATAGCTTTATTAGTGGTTGGGGTCAAAATATATTACGATGCATATATATATATATAAATATATATATATACATATATATATATATATATATATATATCTATATATATATAATACACACACACACACATATATATATATATACACACACACACACACACACATATATATATATATATATATATATATATATATATATATATATGTGTGTGTGTGTGTATATATATATATATATATATATATATATATATATATATATATATATATATATATATATATGTATATATTATCCAGAATTAATGAGGTGAGGCTTCAATTTGCTCCACTTGTTAAAGAACTGATGTGATGACGGGGTCTGGTATTCTCTGTAGGCTTCTTATTCAAGTACGGACCAGAATAAACTTGCTGTGGAATGTTAATGGTAAGGCCAATACGAGAAGTAGGTCTGTGTTCCTGCCTACCCCCCCCCCCCCCCCCAAGCAAGAAAGAAAGAAAGACAACTAAAAAAATAAGAAATAAGTGGCAAAGAAAGAGAGCTGATTTTAGCCCCCCCCCCCAAAAAAAAGGCGATAAGATCGGATATTAAATGTTATGCAATAAAGAACGACATAAGAACCCCAAAAGGAAAGGGAAAAATCGGTACTAGCCATGCAATTTGTGGGTTATTGACTTTCTGAGAGCTCTGACTTGATGAGTGTTATGTACCTTGTTTTCAACAGAGCAGTAAGAAAGAACATTAGACGATATGATTTTCCTTTAAAGAGCAATCTGTCTACTCGTATATATGAAAAGTAATATTCCAGCCCGGATAAAAAGAATTATCTTAGGACTTTTAAATAGAATCCCAATTTTCTATAGAAAGAAGGGATTTGAAAGAATTGGTGTGAGAGCAGGCTCCCCATTTAGATATGACAGTGATATTTTATATACAACGAAAATTCTATTAAAACATGCTCGTGAACTATATAGAAAGGGTCTACGATGAAGTAAAACACAGGATGTATTGAATCATTGACCAATGATGAAGAAAAGTAGAATGAAGATGCTCAGTTTCCCCATTGCTAATTCAAAAAAGTGGTCGACATTGAACCTTTTAGGGAATATTTAGGAAATATGATTTTCAAGAGTATAGGATAATTTGAGGCTTTAAAAGCAGAAAATATTTAAGAAGGCATTTAAAAGGAACATAGAAGTAGTATTAGCGGTATTGGAGGTTATGTACTCTGACCTGTTCTAGTAAATTTGTGAATACAGTATTTTGAAAACAATAATTAACCTTATCAATTCTGAAGACATGTGTACCGAAGTTGCAAGGTAGTGTTAGGTACTAACAGGGAGGTGAGGTGAATGTAAGTTTATTCAACAAGATAATGAGGTTATATACAAACAGTTGAGAACAACAATAGCACAACAATTCAAAAAATGTGAAACCTTATACAGGTTTTTCTATCATCAGTGCAGGAAAAAGTGAGAGATAAGAAAAGCAATAAGATTACAGTGTACAAGCTTGTGTGAAACACGTGTGGTACATGGCTCCCCACCTGAAAAAGACATATATCTGAAATAGGGCACCCTGCTCTAGAGAGGTGAACTGTAGGTAGGTCATCAGGCAGGAGATACGCAGGTTTTAGGTGATCAATGGAGATCCAGTCTTATTTGCCATGAATTTTAATTATGAAAGCCTTTGGTTTTTGTGACGGATCAGGAAAGAATCTGTGAAAGGGGGAAGGGCAATGGTGACTTGCTAGTTTTGGTGCACAGGAAGACATGTATTGCAGTTTTAAATCTTTCGTTGTGTGCTGCTTCGCTAGGGACTTGTAAGTCTGGCGGCAGGGAGTAAATTTTCCCACAATGTGATGTAGGCTATGGACATTGCCGTAGGTGGTTGCAGATGGAAAATAATCAGCAGGAACATCCAGGGCATCCATTGGAGTGGTCCTTAATCCCAGGAGGACCCATAGAAGCTGAGTAAACTAGTTGGAGTCATTGCAGAACGACATCAAAGCTGTTTTGAGGGTGCGATAAAAACATTTAACCATTTAGTTGGCTGCAGGGTTGTAGGCAGTTGTCTGATGTCTGATGATGCTCAGGAGATTGGCTAATGATGTCACAGTTGAGAGGTGAAAGTGGTACCCATGTCAGAAGTAATATCCTCAAAGATACTAAATCTTGCTATCCACCCTGAGAGTAAGACAGATGTACATGAGGCAGACGTTGCAGTTTACAAGGGGATGACATTAGGCTAACAAATGGAACGGTAAATAATGGAAAACAGGTAACGGTGTTCTTGTGATGTAGGTAGGGGACCTACTACATCAACGCGAATGCGGGCAAAACAACTTTGAGGTTGAGGAAAGGTACCCACTCCTGAATCCGTGTGTTGATGAACTTTTGAAGTTTGGCATGAAGTACAGGTGTGGATCCAATCCTTAACATCCTTAGTAATTCCATGCCAAATGACCTTGGTCTTCAGTAGCTGTGCTAGATAGGCCACAAGGGATGTAAGAGGCCATGGAAGAAATCAAACACACGCCGGCACATGGGGGCAGGATTCCATGGTCGTGGCCTACCCTTACTGACGTCATAAAGGAGGGTGGTATTGGAGTCGTTGAGGGCAATGTCTTCTGCCAAGATGTTGTAATCCAATCCCTAGTGATTTATGGCCAATGTATTTCCTAACAGGGCATCGGCAACAGGATTAATTTCCCAGGGATATGATGAAAGGTGCAGTTGTATTCAGTCATGGAAGAGAGATGTCGGTGTTGACAGGCAGACCAGGTGTTGGACTGATGAGTGAAAGCATGCACCAGAGGCATGTGCTATATGCGAATGACAAAGGGTGTACCTTCTAAGAAGCGGCGAAAGTAATGGACAGCCAAATGCACCACCAGCAATTCGCGGTTTTCTACTGAAGAACGACAATGGGTGCGGTGAGCCATTGACCACTGGCTTGAGTACTGCACAAATAGCGATGTCTCTGGTATTGGAAAGAAGCAGAGGCCCATGTGGCACGGGAAAATGGAAAGCAGTAGCAGCAAATGATATGGCATTCTGCTTCCTGAAAAGGACCCTACTTGCGGTCATTTGACTTGCCCTTGAGGGAGGTGTAGAGGGGGATAAGAGTGGTGGTGATGGCTGGTAGGAGCTGATGATAGTAGATTATCATGCCCAAGAATTCTTCCAGTGCTCTGACGTTCGAAGGCATGGGGGAGTTCTGAACAGCTAATACCTTATCAAGGAGAGAGTGGATGCCCTAAGAACGAAACTTCATTGGTGCCAAAGGTACACTTGTTGTACAGGACTACAAGGCCGTTCTTTTGTAAGCTGTTAAGAACGATGCGTAGGTGATGGAGGTTTTCCTCTTTGGAGGAAGAGAACGCAAGTATGTCATCCACATAACTTACACAAAAAGGAAGGTCCCATAAGATGCTATCCATGATGCTTCGGAAATTGGTCCCAGCATTACAAAGGCCAAAACAGAAGTAATTGAATATGTAAGTAGCGAAGGGGGTGGTAATGGGGATGTCTTCTGGGTTCATGGGCACCTGATAGTAGCCTTTAAGAGGTCAAGAGTGGAGAATACCTTCGCAGTTCTTTTTTCATGTTCAGACACCTGTAATCCCCATGAGGGTGCAGGCAGCCATCCTTCTTCAGGATGTGGTTAAGGGTGACAACCATAGGCTTGAGACCTTTTGGCAAAGGTTCATTTCTTCCATTTTGGCAAACGTTGTCATATGTGCCTGTGTGTGTATGTATTTATATGACCTTTGTATAAACTAAACCTCTTTTAAATGGAACTTAAACAACAGTTAATATAATTTGAACAACTTTCGATATAACTCGGACTAACAAGAACTTTTCTGCTTTAACTAATGGGACCACCACTTATCTGGTCTTAGATCACTCACACCAACAAGAATTTTTGGGTAAAGATTTGTTGAACCAATAAACATTTTAGCATCTTGGCTTTTATTTATATACAAATATTTAAAATAACCTTAAACAAATAAGTACACGAAAAGTCACAATAAATGACGGTATTATGTTTCACTCTCAATTTCTATTTTGTGTTTTTATTCTAATTGCTTTATTTGGGAAAAAATATAAACTTGCCTTTATAGTTTTACATAAACTTATGAATTTCCTTTCATATGTGTACCAATATCCGCAAACATTATTATTCGTACGAGTTACCTTGAACATGATATGACTTATTTTCAGTGACCTTGATTATCTTGACCCTGCCCCTAGGTATTCTGGTAACCCTTACATATTTATCGGCATCAATGACCTTAGATGTTAAGATGCCAGAAAACTCTCACTCAGTCAGTCAGTCACACATATTTATACAGCCATATATGTATACATACAACAACAGCAGCAGCAAATGCAGCCATTTCTACACCACTGCAGGATTTATTCATATCTGGGGTTTAGCCATTTCGTCTCTACGCTGGCTGTTGCTGATTGGTGACGGTGGGAGACTTTAGACTTATTGTTCACAGCAAACCAACCTAGTATGGATGGCCCAGACGAAATATAGCTTAACTGATCTTGTTGATACACAATTCCTTTCATCACGTTGAGGTATATATATATATATATATATATATATATATATATGTGTGTGTGTTTATATATATATATATATATATATATATATATATATATATATATATTATATGTTCGTATGTATATATACATATATATGTCTTTGTCTCTGTGTTGTTAGAAATTTATGGGCAGATGTTATGACTATAGGAATCTGCAGAAGTTGTAGTAAGGAAACAGCTTCGGTCTCTTCTGCAAAGAAGAGACATTATAAAAGAATTTTATCTGAATTGCTCTCATGACGAGCTTGACCGTAAAGAGAAAAGTTTCCATCCAGTGGTTTACACAAAGAGACTAGTGACGCTAGTATGAAGGGTGATGGGTAAGAATGGGTTTGTATGGAAGGTGAACTTTATTGAAAGTCTATAACAATAAAGTGAGAAATTTGGAGATATTGTTTCGAAGAAATTTTGACATGCATTTACGGATGTCTAAGGAAGACCGTTAAAAAGAGTATTCGAGAAAAGCCAAGTATATATAATGCAGATAAAGTTTCAAAGTGAGGGAAATGGCTGATGTTTGCTGATGGTAACTGTCGTTTGAGGTTGGTGATGAGGAGTTTAATTGATGTAGGACTATAGAAAGAGAGAGAAGTCAGACCGTAGGAGCAAATGCCTTCCATAGATGATATTTTAATGGTTATTAATCATGAAATGAGAGACTGGATTTGTTGTATTGAATAGCATTTCGTGCATAATTGTTATGGATGATGGGAAGAATAGTGATGGATGGAATCGTAGACTAACAAAGCAGAATTAGTTTCCTAAAACGTTGGGTGATATGATAAGGATTTCCAATAAGGAAAAATGTCTGGTTTTTATAATGCCCTCGGTACAAGATGAATCATAGAAACCAAAAAAGAATTCCTCTCAAATTTAAAAAAAAACCATTACAGGTGCCCTCATGGGAGAAAATTTAATGTATAAGTAATAGATAGAAGGTTTTATAAAAATGTACTTATTGAAAGTTTGCATTATTTTGGACTTTTAATGTAATGAAAATACTCCATCTAGCATATAACCAAAGGAAATACGAGAAAGTAGTATGATCTGTATATAAATAGAAATATTAATATACTTAGAAATGAATTAGAAAAGTTTATGTTACATAATGAAATACTGACAATAATTACAATCAAGTATAAGATTTCCATGAAGGAATCCAGTAGAAATATTCGGCAAAATGTTTAAGATTGTATAACAAATCTGGCGAAGGAAGACGACAAATCCATTTGAATCCTATCTTTATTACTCCTTCAAATGAATTTCCTGATTAATCCCCAGCTATATCCTTATCCTCTTCTATCAGCCACGGGGAACTGGTATCCTGTAGAGCCAGTCTGTCAAAGATGAAAGAGACCCTATTTGATTCTCCATATCGAATGAGAGAGATGAAGAATTGGAAGAGGAAGAATTTGGAAGGTTGGACAAAGGAAAATTCATTTTGCAAGTGGATCACTGAGGGAGATAGTATACTGGTATATATATATATATATATATATATATATATATATATATATATATAAAGATATAAATATATATATATATATATATATATATATATATATATATATATATATATATATATATATATATATATCATATATATATATATATATATATATATATATATATATATATATATATATATATGTATATATATATATATATATATATATATATATATATATATATATATATATATATATATATATATAGATATATATATAACGGATTTTGAGCGAAGCGAACCCAAGAGGGGATCATTCCCTTAGGGAGGACAGAGAAGCGATATATACTCTGATATGAGCTTGATCCCCTTACATGGTAGGAGGAGCAAGGCTACACAGAGGGGATGCCCTAAGGCAGGGGATGAAGGAAGCATATAGGGGTCCTACTTGTAGGTTAGGTTAGAAAGACACACTATCTAACCTGTCCCCTATATGGTCCCTGAAGGCGAAAACACTTGCATCACAGTCAAAAGTATTGTAAAATATTGCCACTATCTTCATAATTAAACCTAGGATCACTTAAATATATCATGCATGAACACTGATGTTAGGCGCTCTGGCCTAGGGGCTAGACTAGCAAGCTGGTATGGGGTCAGATGATGACCAGATAACAAGGCGTCAAAACACGATATATAAAGTTCCTAGCTATGAAGATTAAATAACTAATAGTATCGAATAGTAATGAGGCCGGAAAACGCTGTTGAAGCTAGCTAAATAAGGCATGCAAAACAACAGCGACGCCATAAAATGGCGGGTCCGGTCGAGGCACAGCTCTGCCACAAAACATTAAATATCTCGAAAAGTAAAAGTTACTTTACGGTCAGAGC
>NC_090739.1:48433289-48443289 GCF_036898095.1 Palaemon carinicauda
GGATATCCGCATATATACATGGACTTCACCATGTGGCAATTACAAAAATTATATCTCTCATTAATAAAGAGAGAACCAGGATTCTGAGAAATGTAAGAAGCTATAGAAGTGTAGATATTGGTAGTGATCACCAGCTCCTCATTGGTACACTGAAATTAAAATTAAAAGCACCCAAGGGAAACGTAGAAAGAATACCAAGGTTTGATACAACCAAGCTTTTAGAAGATGAGCACAGAGAGACATTTGAAATTAAATTTAGGAATCGATTTGCAGTCTTGGAGACTTTAAGAGATGATGAACAGACAATTAATGAAGAATAGTGTGATATTAGGAATATATATTAGTCAGTTGGTAGTGAAGTTTTGAGATATGCAGTTACAAGGAGAAAACAATTGATATCAAATGATTCTTGGGATATGATAAAAAAGAGGCATAAAGGGAAATTAAATGTTGAAAGTTTCAGATGAAGTGATAAAAAGTACAAGGTAGAGCATGCTAATTATTCCAATATTGATAGTGAAGTCAAAAGAAAAGCCAGGAATAACTGGAGAGAATATTTGAACAGTATAGCGGCGGAGGCTGATAAAGCTATGAATTCGGGGAGTGGCATCAAAAAGAGAGATGGGTCTGTTAGAACAACAGAAGATGAAGAAAGGCAACGCTGGATGGAACACGTTAATGAGGTCATGAATAGGAGATATGAATGGAAAAATTTGATTGGTATACCTGAATCTGAGGAAGACCTTGTGCCCTTGAATGAATTCATTGTGTTTGAGGGAGAAGGTATCATTAAAAAACTCAAGAGATGGAAAGCCCTGGATATGATTGAATAACTGCTGAGATGATTTTGACTCCCAGAATACTTACAAGATTTATTTTGAAGAATGTGGCATGAAGAGGCAAAACCTGATGAATGGGAGCTAGGTGTATTGGTGAGAATGGCAAAAGAGGAGATCTGACTGATTATAATTTTTACAGAGGCATCATACTTGACGTAAGTTGTCATGAAAATATATAGTATGGTCATTCTAAAGAAACTAGAGTGAAAGATTGAGGAAATGCTGAAAGATGAACAAACAGGATTTAGAGAAGGTAGAAGTTGTACCGACCAAATTTCCCTTTTAAGACATGTTGTACAGCAATGTATAGAATATAGAAATCAACTTTTGATGGAATTTGTAAACTATTAAAAAGACTTTGATAGTGTGCATCAGCCAATTTGTGGAGATTCCTGTGTTATTATGGAGTTCCGCTTAAATATGTAAATTTGATTAAGTCTATTCATGAGCATAGCAAGTGCAAAGTTATTGTTAATGAGTCCTATCAAATGAATTTTCAGTGAACAATGAAGAACTCCAAGGGACTATGTTGTCACCAATGCTGTTTATCCTCCTCATGGATTTTGTAATGAATAAAGCAGTTGGGGATGACAGAGAAGGATTGGACTGGATTGGTAACGGGAAATTAGCGGACCGAGAGTAAGCCGATGACGTTGTCCTTATTCGCAAAACACCACAGGACTAGCAAAGCTTGCTTAACAGAATGCATGAAATATCACATGAGGATGGGCTTAAGATAAATAGGAGAAAGACAGAGAAGATGAGAATGGATTGTGCAATTGAAGATGAATTATCATTGGAAGGAGAAAAGATAGATGAGGTGGAATCATTAAAATATTTAGGAACTATGATCTCTCATACAGGGTTTTTAAAATTGGAATTTAATGAAAGATTGAAAAAAAGCAAATCAAACAAGGGCTAGGGTAAGTAAAAGTTGGAAATAAAATCTCCTGTGTTGGACACGAGTCGTGGTATGCCAATGTAACAATGTGCAACTGATTTTGTAGATTTGAGAACATAGGCCTCAGAGGAATATGGGGGGTTAAATGGCAAGACAGGATTAGAAATAAAACTATATGAGAGATTACTGAAGTACCATATGTGGATAAGAGGATGGTGAGGAGTAGATGGAGATGGTTTGGGAATGCTCTTCACACTCACCAAGAGAGATTTGCTCACCAAACTTTCAACTATGCTCTAAAAGGCACTAGAAGAGTTGGAAGACCCAGGCCTACATGGCTAAGGACTATGAAGTGTGAAGTAGGAGATGATGAATGGAGAAACATTGATTTAAAAGCTCAAGATACAGACGACTGGTGAAATCTAACTGAGGCCCTTTGCGTCAATAGGCGTAAGAGAAGATGATGGTGATGATGATAAATTTCATATAGATATCAGGCTTTATATCAGATTAGTGAGATCTGTGTAACATTATGAACATGAGTCTTGATATGACAATGAAACCATTTCCAACAGATTTATTTGGTTTGAGAACAAAGCCCTCAGAAGAAAATTGGGAATGAAATGGCGGGACAGGATTAGAAATGAAACTATAAGGTAAATTACATCAGTGCCATATGTGGATGAGATCATGATGAGGGGTCGATGGAAATGGTCTGGGCAAGCTCTTTGCACTCCCTGAGAGAGATTATGTCACCAAACGTTTAACTTGGCTACACAAGGCACTAGAAGAGTTGGAAGACCCATGCCTACATGACTGGGGGCTATGAAGTTTGAAGTAGATGATGAATGGAGAAGCATTGATTTAAAAGCTCAAGGTACAGACGACTGGTGAAATCTAACTAAGGCCGTTTGCGTCAATAGGCGTAGGAGGAGGTTATGATGATGATGAAATTACATATAAATATCAGGCTTTATATCAGTTTAGTGAGATCTGTGTAACATCATGAACATGAGCCATGGTATGATAATGAAACCATTTCCAACAGATTTAGTTGATTAGAAAACAAAGCCCTCAAAAGAATATTGGGAGTTGAAGGGCAGGACAGGTTTAGAAATGAAACCATAGTAGAAATTACTCCAGTGCCATATGTGGATGAGATCATGATGAGGGGTAGATGGAGATGGTTTGGGCATGCTCTTTACACTCACTTAGAGAGATTAGTTCACTAAACATTAAACTTTGCTCCAAAAGGCACTAGAAGAGTTGGAAGAACCAGGCCTAAATGGCTAAAAACTAATGAAGGGTGAAGTAGTTGATGAATGGAGGAGTATTGAAATTAAAAGTTCAGGGACTTGACTTTGGTCGGGCAGAGAAGGAAGATGTGTTTTCAAGTGCTCCTGTTTTTCTCAACTTTTGTGATTATCCCAAGGGCTCTTTCTCGTTTTTCTACTGTTCGTGTAGTGCATAAAAGTGATGTGATGTTGACGTTGTGTTATTAGTGTTATATGTGCCAAGGCAGTGTTGTAATTTAGTCAAATTTACACTCGAATACACACCTGGCAAACCAGATTCTTGGGCGGTGATGAGTATGTCCTGAGGCGATTTGCCTCGGGGGTTAGAGGCTAGTAGTGTCTCCCTTCCGCTCTTCCTCCACTTCACGGATAAACACAGAACTGGCAGTTAACCAAAACATAAAAAAACAGGTTAGTGTATATGGCATATAACACGCAACATGCTCTCAGGAGAAAAGACTCCTTTGGCCTGCATTTTACAGCGCTTTATGTGACCATGGAAAGTGTTAGTAATGTGTTGTTTAGTGATATGAAATTAATAATTAGTGACATAAAAGGTGTTCAGAACATAAATAGAAATAAGATTGTGGTAAAGCTAATGTCAGCAAATGTATTGGCCGATGTTTTAAAGAATTTCGAGAATAAAGTTATAAAGTTAAGTGAAACAGACTCGGTAAAAAATATAAATTTAAGTTCACAAGTTTCGTATGAATCTATAAGGATGATAAAGTGATAATAGATATCTTGAAGAGGTATGGAAAGGTAGAGCACTTAAGGCATAACAAATTTGCAGTTGGGCCCTTTGAAGGTTTATTCGACGGCGTTCACATGGCAAAGATGAGAGTTAAAGAAAACATTCCTTCATCAATTTATATTGGTGGCTATAATTTAACCTTCCTATATAGTGGACAGAGTAGAACATGTTACAAATGTGGGAGAGAAGGTCATCTAGTGAAGAACTGCAATTTGAATATTAGTGAGATTAATTGCATTTTTAATGAAGGAGATTTCCCTGAAATACATAAGAACGAAAAGAAAAGTTCATCTAGTGGAAATGGAAGGGGAGCCAAGTCGGCGAATCAAAAAGAGAGAAAGGGACCAGAAGTAAGAAACGTTAATTCGGACTTGGGCCCTGAAAGCATCAGAACAACCACCGTGACAAAGACTGGCGATGGACGAATGGACGAAGCGGAAACGGACAACAAAAGACAAGATGAGGAAGTAGCTGAAAGTCTTGTGGAAATTCCCGCATCAGGTCCTGACGAAGGACTCGTTATTTCGACAGTTGAAGCAGAAATCCACGCTGACGAGGCAGAGAGTGGAAAGGAAATGGACATTCAATTATGTGTAGTACAAAATAAAAAAAGGAATCAATCGACGAGGTCATAAGTGAAAATCAGGAATGTGAAGAAAATGAATAGAATGATGTGGACTGTGGTGGAGAACCTATAATAGACAGTGGTTTCAACCTTGGTAACACAAGTGTCGCCGAAATGTGGCAAGCTACAATTAGTGACGAACCAAGCAAAGGCATTCGCCTGAGGCTAACAAAGGATAATGGTGTGCTTTCTGAGTCGAACATGGGCGAAGATACATCAGTGTTCAATGAACCTTAAAGTAGTTCTGAAGAGGAGATGAATCGATTGCCAGTGAATAAACGGGTAATAGTATAGAACACCACGCTCTCCATTTACTACAATATAATGTAATCCTGCAGTTCTCACCTTCTTGCACAGTAATTAGGTGGTTATTTAAATTCTGGGAAAGCAATAATTAGCAAGATATGTTGAAGAGGGGATAAGGGGTTATAAAAAGAAAATAGCTCGGTTTCCTCACTAAACGACATGGAACTGACGTCAACATAGTCAACCAAACAGATCGTGATGCCAGTGTACATAAACAGAAGTTCGTGATGCCAGCGTACATTTGATATACTGTATATTCAAAATATGCTTGATTAAAAATGGATTAATTACTCAAAAGTGTCCTTAAAATATGCAATTTACAAATAGTGACACTTTTGAGTAATCACAATTCTTGATTAAGTATATTTTGAATATAAAGTATATCAAATGTACGCTGGCATCACGAACTTCTGTTTATGTACGCTGGCATCACGATCTGTTTTGGTTGACTATGTTGAAGTCAGTTCCATGTCGTTTAGTGAGGAAACCGAGCTATTTTCTTATCATAAACCCTTCTCCCTTCTTCAACATATCTTGCTAATTATTGCTTTCCCAGAATTTAAATAACCACCTAATTACTGTGCAAGAAGGTGAGAACTGCAGGATTACATTATATTGGAGTAAATGGAGAGCGTGGTGTTCTATACTATTACCAATAAATGTTTCAAATTGGATGAATGATGATTTTCTTTCTTATATTTGTAACCTTCACTTACCTAAATTTAGCAACTGTTAATGTTAATGGATTAGGTGTTCTATACTATTACCAATAAACGTTTCAAATTGGATGAATGATGATTTTCTTTCTTATATTTGTAACCTTCACTTACCTAAATTTAGCAACTGTTAATGTTAATGGATTATGTATGTCTCAAAAGGAAAGAAAATTTATTGATCTCATGTACTTTCATCATTTAGATGTAATATTTGTGCAGGAACACATGTCAAAGAAATTTCGCAACTTGAGTATGTTGAAAAGCATTGCGATGTAATATTGAATCCAACTGCCTTGTTGAAGGGAGGCATGGTATCCTCTTCAATAAAAAGTTAAGAGTGAAGGTTCTGAATAAGGAGATAGATGTGAAGGGCCAAATAATCAGTGTAAAATGTACATATCAAGGAACAGATTTTCTATTAATAAATGTATATGCCCCTTCTGGGACAAATAAGAAAAAGGAAGGAGAGGAACTGTTTTTAAATGTTATGTTATATTACATGAGACACAATTTACGAAACTTGATCATAGGTGGGGATTGGAACAGCGTAACAAGTAAAAGAGATTGATCTAATCCTGATAACCATATAATTTCAAAAGCTCTTCAAAGATTAAAAGATTATTTGCAACTTAAAAATGTGTGGCTCTTGACAAACCATTTGATAGAATATACGTATGTTAGGCATAAGTATGGCTCTAGGATTGATTGCATATACGTTAGAGATCTGAAGAATAATGTAAGTAAATCTGAAAATATTCCATTAAGCTGGTCTGATCATAATTATTTTAGGGTTAAGATTAAGATGGACAGTGATATTAGCTTTGACAAGGGATACTGGAAATTAAATACAAGTATTCTGAAAAATACAGTAGTGATAGAAAACTTTGTTCAATTTTGGAGCCATATGAAAAGAAAGATAGGTGAAGTACAGTTTCATTCTATTTTAGACTGGCGGATTTATGCAAAAGATCAGCTTAGGCTTTTTTTTGTCAAAGTTTCAAAGAGAGATTTGGATTACTGGATCTGCTGAAAGCAGAATTAAGGAGGAATTATTGGATCCATTCTAATAACTGTGATAACTTTTACAAAATAGAGGAACTTAAAGACAGAATAAATCTAATTGAAAAGGAAATATGTGAAGGGGTTAATGTAAGAGCTAGAATTGATGAAAGAATGAATGGGGAAAATACCTACATATTTATTTGGGAAAGAAAAGAATGTAAAAACAAGTATCGATAAATTGTGTGTAAACGAGGTTGCATATGTAACAGACAAAAAGTGTATACAAAGGTATGCATTAGAGTTTTAGGAAAATTTGTATAAAGAAGAATCTGTAAATTTTGAATTGAAATATAAATTTCTTGAAAATATGAACAGTGTCATAGATGATGATATGAACTCTGAAGGCTGAATTAACAGAGAAAGAAGTTTGGGAAACCATATCAGGAACAAAAAAATGGGAAATGACCTGATGTTTATGGATTAGCCGTCGAATTCTACAAAACTATGTGGAGCATTGTAAATAAACGAATTTATGAAAGTACTGAAATATTCATTAACTAATTTTAAAATGTGGAAAGATTGAAAAAAAAAAGATGGTATTCAGTTTTTACCAAAAAATGGTGATAATTGTAATCTTAATAATTGGAAGCCCATGACTATGCTAAATGTAGATTATAAGTTTATAGCAAAGGTCTTAGTAAACAGGTTAAAATCAGTGCTATCTTTATTCGTATCAGAGGAACAGTTTTGTGATGTCCCAGGAAGGTCAATTATTAACTGTAACACCTTACTGAGAGATGTAATATACTTCCTAAAAATGAAAACAAGAAAGCTGCCGTGATAAATCTTGATTTTTTATAAAGTATTCGATATGGTAAATCTGGACTTTCTATTCGGAACGTTATCCAAACTTGGATTCTTTTTTATAATTTGTAAACTTGATTAGAATGCTGTGTAAGGATGCCAAAAGCTGTATATCTACAAATGGCCATATATCCGACCCCTTTCTCATAAGCAAGTCTGTTCGACAAGGTTGTCTATTATAGATGATTTTATTTGTTATAGCTCAAGAACCATTGTATAGAATGCTGAAGGTTAGGTTGGAAACTTTTTCTCCAGATCTTCCGAATGGGTTAACAATTGTAGTGGTTGGCTTTGCTGATGATAGCACCATTATTGTGATTAAGTGGGAAGGTATTGAGGAAACTTCACGGGTTATAAATGAGTACGAAAATGTAAGTGGAGCGAAACTTAATAGAAAGAAAACGTACATTGTGGGAATTGGATCGTGGAAAGACAAACTCGAATGGCCAGAAACAGGGATAGAAGTGAAACAAGACAGTTTTAAGATCCTAGGTATAATTCATAACAATGATTATGAACTATCTGTAAGGGTGAACCGAGAAAATATCAAAGATAATATTCTAAAAATTTTAGGGCCACTTTATGAACGAACACTAACTTTATTCCAAAAGAGTGTAATAATTAATGTAACTGTATTATCAAAGGCATGGTATGTTTCTCAGGTAAATCCCATTCCAGCTGATATTGGTAAATACATAGAAAAGTGTACCGTCAAATATCTCTGGAATGGGAATTATCAACCCATTAAAAGGAAAACTATGTATCTTCTAAAGAGTCAAGGAGGATGTGGCATTGTAAATCTAACTGTGAAAGCAAATTGTATGCTTTTCAACAGCTTTTACAAAAGTATTGTCAATAGATCAATGGGATGTGAAATAACTGCATATTATTGTAAGCTGAGGCTTTCTTACCTTGTTGATTTTAACAATTTTAGTGAATCTACCATTTTTAGTACTCCATATTGACAAAATAAAAACGATATTTCATTCTGTAATAAAGGTAAATACCTATCCTTTGATGAAATTAAAACACATTTACTGTCACATTCTGAGAGGTGAATCAGTTCTGCCAAGTATTGAAGAAAGTTTTCCATTGTTTAACTGTAATATAATATGGGAAAATTTAAATAATAAGTGGATTGATCCAGTAAATAGAGAAATATGGTTTAAATACAGTCACGAAGTCTTACCTACAAATGATAGGTTATTTATGATGAACATTACGGACAATTATTTGTGTAGTAATTGTGGAGAGCCTGAAACAATTATGTACTTAGTATATTTTTGTAAATTTAGAAGAACAATTGTGAATTGGATCAAAACATTTTTGAACAAGGTTTGTAAAATACACACAGAAAGTTTTCTAAAGGTTTCAAAACTGAATTTTCAAGCATATTCAAAAAAGGATAGAAATACAGAAATGTTAGTAATAAGTGAATTTATAACAGAGATCTGGTACCTTTATAAGGTAATGCCCTCTGCAGATGAGGTAAGCATGATATCCTTTATTAAAAGTAGAGTATTCAAGACAAGATTTATATTGTTAAAGTCACTAGAGGATAAATTTTTGTTACATTTTACTAAAGAATATGTTAATTTCGAGAAAAATTAGTAACATTGGTGTAAATGAGAAATTCCTTAATCATAATTCAAGTTTATAATATATGAATTGTAGTGATCTTTATTCATTGCATTATCAGCTAGTTTTGTTTCATTATGTTATGTAAATATTTATCTAAATGACTAATATTAGTATATGCAAATGATGAATTATAAAACACATCGGGAAAACCAATATTAAAGAATATATGCTTATATTATAAATATGTATATGCAAAAATGAACTCATAAACTGTATATTTTCTTAATAAAAAAAAAAAAAGAATTAAAAGCTCAAGATAGAGACGACTGGCGAAATCTAATCGAAGCCCTTTGCGGCAATAGGCGTTGGAGATGATGATGATTATAATAACCATAATCAGTATTATAATTACAGTATCTATAATATTATCAATGAGAACAACAACAATCTTAATGATAATAAGACAATTCATATTAGTCACTGAAAAACAGCAGCAGGAGAGGAACTCCCACATTCTTTAACAACCGAACAATGACTACCGCATATGGGAAAAAGCTACCGTCTTGAGTTTGCCATAAACTTCTCAAGTATTCTAAAACCTCCGGTACCGTGCATATTATCACTGCACGCAATTTAGTCTTCTGTAGAAATATATTTCTACCTCATATTAGGATCGAACCGTAATTTCTTCTGATGAAAGGAAAGGTAGCTACTAATCATGATAGCAGAACCATTAAAAGAAGTCGGAACCCAAGTGCTAATGGCATTTAAGGAACTACCTGGTAAGACCGCTGTCTTATATACAGCGGGTTTTACTCAGTTTTTTATCCCCCAGTTGATGTAAATTGATAGCATTTAATTTGAATTATCTACTGTATAAGGGAAATCAAGAGTATGTCATGTTTAATTGAAATATGTATCTACATCCCTTTGGGATCGAACGCTAGTCTCTTCGAATTAAAGGCCAGGTAGCGACGAATCACGCCATGAAGAGGAGTAAAAGATTTCAGACTAAGTGCTAACTACATTTAAAGATCTACCTAGTGAGACAACTGTCCTACTTAACATCGAGTTTTGCCAAACTTTCTGACCCACCATTAGAATTACCCTTAGTTAG
>NC_090739.1:48445789-48448289 GCF_036898095.1 Palaemon carinicauda
ACACACACACACATATATATATATATATATATATATATATATATATATATATATATATATATATATATATATATATATATATATGTATATATATATATATATATATATATATATATATATATATATATATATATATATATATATATCTATGTTTGTGTGTGTGTGTTCTTGTGTGTGTATCCTTACTCAAATTCATATTGGTAGATTGATGGCAGCTGTAAAATAAATTAAAGTCTTTTGTGGCCATTGAACACCATTGCAGTTACAGTACCCAAGAAAGATAAGTCTTCCTTTGGATGTCTCATATTTAAAGTGACTGCAGCTTAAATGTAATTTTGTACTTAATATTTGGTTGAATTCTACGACCACCCACATCCACCTACCCATTATGCAAAACCCACTGAAAATGATGATATTGTTTTTACTAGCATTTCTTACAAATAAAACGTAAACGATTTTATCTAATATTTGACTGTAACTTTTGATTCATATTCATCCGATATATGTAAAAGTAATGTAGTAATTATCCTTTTTATGCGATTATGCTTCTCAATGGTTCGTCGAAGAAAAGTTTTGTATTAATTATCAGATTTCTTAGAAAATCAGTAGGTTCCCTTCATACTCAGTGTAATTCTAGTTTATTTCATATCTCATAAACATAATAATTTACTGGATTCTTAAATTTCTGCTTATCGTGTTTATTCTTGGCCTGGGTTTCACCCGAGACACATAAAATATTTTTTTTTGCAGTTTAATGCTTTTTTGTGAAGTATATGGAAAAAATATTAATGCGTTGAGAACATAAAGGGGGTCAGTTTGGATGTTGCAACACATCGATGTTGCTCCCCTTAATGCCATGTCAATCTGTCTTGTCCAAATAGTAATGTCCCTTTTGATTGAATATATTGAATCACTTAGCTCTGTTTCCATTTATGAACTGATTATTTGTTTCTTATTGAAAAGGCAAGCGAATAATTCGAGTCAAGGCCAAAGATTGGAATGTCTAAAGACATAATTTGATTTTATGAGGATTGGGTGATCAAAGGTTTAGATTTATTGATAACGTATAATCGGAACCTTGAATGCATTGCAATTTTGTAAGTTTTAAATTAAGCCTTTGCGATAACCGTATCCCTTCCTATTTTTAAACTTATGATTAAATGCCTAGGTATGACGCAATGGTCTCTCTCTCTCTCTCTCTCTCTCTCTCTCTCTCTCTCTCTCTCTCTCTCTCTCTCTCTCTCTCTCTCTCTCTCTCAAGCCGTTTACTTACATCATAAGAATTAAGTAGAGTCTGCAGGTGTTTTCCCTAGTTTTTTTATTGATATTTTGGTTAGAAATTCAACTGAGATCACATAATTATGGATATCATATTAGCAATAAATAGTAATCATAAGACAAATGTAGTCTAAGATAGTTTGCATTAGTAATTTCTTAGGTAAGCACTATAAGGATTTCATAGATATATTTAAATTTTTTCCAGATTTGTCACTTGTAATCAGTATTGTCTATATTTTAAATATTGTGTATATCCATATTTACAAGTACCCGCATAAAAAGTCAGAATTTTAGACTGTCCTTTATTTGGCAAGATTCAGGTGTGGAAATAAAAAGTCCTCAAATATTACATAATCGATAGTCATCACTTGTAGTTGTTGAAGCGGACAGGTGCCTTCTATCCAATTTGTGGATCCAAATAAAATAAAATTTCTTGCCTTGCTGAAGTGTTCATTGCTTCGAAACCACCATGCGTCTGCAGAAGAAATATCGGAGCCTTTAGGTACGTTGTGACCGACCAAGTGTAAAATTTAAAAAGTTATTACTGAAAAAAAAAAAAACACATTTTAAAAGGGAAACAAACACAAAAACACTACTTATCCTAAGGTTCCCCACCTAACCTGACCTAGGAGCTGTATTCTTTCTTACTTACTGACCAGGGGGGGGGGGGGGGTCACTTACGCCCCCGTAGACTGCGATATCCTTAGCTTACCTAAAATTTCAACTCCGTGTTTGCTTCACTACTGACAAGGTAACACTAGTTCATATGTCATCAATCGTAAAAAATGCCTCAAATTATCGTATTTTAGATCAAGATAAACAATAAATTTACTATAATTAAACTCAATTTGACAAATAATAAGAACTACATTCACCCTGAAATATCAACCATGCATTCACAATTCTTTCATCTACAATGTTTCTCCTTAAACGAACCTTATGCAATGTTGACACTTCCTCCTCTCTCCTCCCACACTTCCTCCTTTGCTCATATTGATTCAGAGACTCTTCTGTGTCATGAATGTCAGCGGTGGGAAAAGAGAACAGAAGTTTCCGTATTATTCTATGTATTTTGAGTTTTACCGTGCACAGCATTTCCTCGGAAGTCCACTTCTGTAATAGCAAACACATATATACACACACACGTGCGCACACGCACACTCTCTCTCTCTCTCTCTCTCTCTCTCTCTCTCTCTCTCTCTCTCTCTATATATATATATAT
>NC_090739.1:48450789-48470789 GCF_036898095.1 Palaemon carinicauda
TCTTCAAGTTATAATGACATAACATTAAAAACGGACATATTGTCATTAAAAAGAACAAGAAACCCTCAGGTTTTATAGCGGTGATATTATGCACCAAAATATTTGCTAACAAAACGTCTTGTGTTTTCACGGAAGCTCCTCTTAGTGTTTGCCTCTCAGTTAGCCCATGAACCAAGATAACACTACGCACATAGTCGTGCAAATTTCGTAAATCGAAAGGCAAACGCCACCTGAGAGAAACTCGCGTTTGGAGTCAGCCGTACTTCCTCCACTTGAGCACAAGTTTGGATTGCAGGGACATCAGTGGCATTGTCAGAGGCACATATCAAGTGACATCCAGGTAATTAATAAGTTGTCACTGTCTTCCCAGTTGCTGTGATACTTCTGAAAACACGACATCCAACAAAAGTTGTGAAATCAAAAGTAGATGTTTCTATTCCAAGATACCACTAGTGATAGATTCCACTCTGTAACAATGAAGAGAATATAAATTGAAGCAAGAAGGACTTCATTAAAGAACGTGAAAAATGAGGAAGCGAGTGACGGTCGTTCACGAAGTTTCAAATGTGGTGTTAATTCCACGTGCCAGAAAATCTTTGTTACAGATTTAGAAGGAAAATATTTGAAAGGGTTCAAGGGAACATCACTTTTATGTCGATATCTTAGAAGGTTAAATTTGTATTGCTACTTGCCAATGCTTTTGATTGAATCGATGATACATGATCTTATGGAATAGGAAGTTAGTTATTTATATGGCATTCTCTTGCTCTGATAGTGCAGAGTTATTAAAGGAATCGTAAATAATATTGGGTAATAAAGTCTCTCTCTCTCTCTCTCTCTCTCTCTCTCTCTCTCTCTCTCTCTCTCTCTCTCTCTCTCTCTCTCTCGCCTTATATATTATTTGTCCCATGCTCATTTTCTTGACCACACGAAATACTGTTAGAACGAATGCAATCCCCAAAATCCTCAACCTAAATGCTGAACCACTGTGCTACGGTGTATATATATATATATATATATATATATATATATATATATATATATATATATATATATATATATCGGTATCCACAGACACACTCGCATACACACACACACACTCGCATACACACACACACACACGTGTATATATATATATATATATATATATATATATATATATATATATATATATATATATATATATATATATATATGTATATATATATATATATATATATATATATATATATATATATATATATATATATATATATATGATCTCATCCTACGCCTGTTGACGCAAAGGGACTCGGTTAGATTTCACCAGTCGTCTCTATCTTAAGCTTTTAATTCATCATCTCCTACTTCACGGTTCATAATCCACAGCCGTGTAGGCCTAGGTCTTCCAACTCTTCTAGTGCCTTGCTGACCCCAGCTGAATCTTTCTTGGGGAGTGCAAAGAGCATGCCCAAACCATCTCCATCTACCCCTCATCATGATCTCATCCACATATGGCACTCGAGTAATCTCTCTTATAGTCTCATTTCTAATCCTGTCCTGTCATTTAGGTCCCAATATCCTTCTAAGGGCATTGTTCTCAAATCTACTAAATTTTAGGAAATTGTTTCATCGTCATACCATGAATCTTGTCCATATATTAACACCAATCTCACTAAACTGATGTATAGTCTGATTTTTATATGTAATTTCAGGCGATTTGATTCCAAATTTTTCTTAACCTAGCCATCATCTGATTTGCTTTTTCCGTTTTTCACTAAACTCTTATTCTAAACACCCTGTATAGGAGATCATAGTTCCTAATTACTTAAATGATTCCACCTAATGATATTTCATCTTCTATTGCATACTCCGTTCTTGTCATCTTTGTCTTCCTTCTAATTATCTTAAGCCCAACATCCTTTGATATTTCATGTATTCTGGTAAGCAAGCATTACAAATCCTGTTGTGTTCTTCTAATAAGGACAGAACCATCAGCATATTCCAGGTCTGCTAATTTCCTATCACCAATCCAATTTAATCATTCACCACAATCTCTGACTGTTCTACGCATTACAAAAACCATGAGGAGGATGAACAACATAGGGGACAATACATTCCCTTGGAGTACTCCGCTGTTCACTGGAAATTCATTTGATGGGACTCCATTAACATCAATTTTGCACTTTCTGTGCCCATGAACAGACGTAATCAATTTCATATATTTAAGAGGAATTCCATAATAACACAGGACTCTACAAAATCGGTTTTTTCATAGTCCACAAATACCATCAAAAGTGGATTTCTAAATTCTACGTATTTTTGTACAACATATCTCAAAATGAAAATTTGGTCATTGCAATCTCTACCCTTTCGAAATCCTGCTTGTTCTCTAAGCTTTTCATCAATCTTTCTCTCCATTCTCTTTAGAATAAGCAGACTATGAATTTTCATAACAAATGAAGTAATTGTTATGCCTCTACTTATTGCAGTAAATCAGGTCTTCTTTATTTGGCATTTCACTAACATTCTTAACTCCCATTCATCAGGTTTTGCCTCTTCATGCCACATTTTACAAAATCATCTTGTAAGTATTTTTGGGGCGACTTCATTTTCAGGCAGTATCATCTCAGCAGTTATTCCATCGTATCCAGGGGCTTTCCATCTCTTTAATTTTTTGAGGATAGCTTCAACTTCAAACACACTGAATTCATTCATGGGCACATCAAGGTTTCATCAGCTTCAGGTATATCACTCAAATTATATCCTCGTATCTCCTATTCATAACCTCACTAAAGTGTTCCATCCAACGTTGTCTTTCTTCATTTTCTGTTGTTATAACATATCCCTCTCTCTTTTTGATAGGTATATTCTTCTTCTTTACCCCAGTAGAGATTTCATTGATAATTCTATGAGCAATTCTTACACCATAGCCACTCCCTGAATTCATAGCTTTGTCTGCCTCATCTGCTTTACTGTCTAAATATTCTCTCTAGTCATTCCAGGCTTTTCTTTTGACCTCACTATTAATACTGGAATACTTAACATGCTCTACCTTGTAATTTTCATTACTTCTTCGAAAATTTTTAACAATCAATTTCTGTCTTTGTGTCCTTTTTATAGTATCCCAAGTCTCATTTGATATCCATGGCTTTCTCCTTGTAATTGCATGTCTCAAGACTTCACTACCCACTGACTGATATATGTTCTTAATAACACACCATTCTTCATTAATTGTCTGCTCTTGGTCTCTTAAATTTTCTAAGACTGCGAATCGATTCCTACATTAAATTACAAATGTTCCTTTGTGCTCTTCTTCTAGAAGTTTAGTAGTATCAAACCTAGGTATTCTATCTACATTTCTGTTGGGTGCTTTCAGTTTTAATTTCAGTGTGGCAATGAGGAGTTGGTGATCACCACCAATATCTGCACCTCTATAGCTTCTTAGATTTCTCAGAGTCCTCCTTCTATCTTTATTAATGGCAATGTTATCTATTTGATTTTTGTAATTGCCACTTGGTGACGTCCATATATATTTTTGGTTGTCCTTGTGCTGAAAAAAGTACCTCCAATGATATGATTGTTCATTGAACAGAAACTTATGAAATGTTCTCCATTTTCATTTGCAACTTCGCCAAGACCCTCGATACCCATCACATTCTGTATCCCATGATTATTCCTTCCAACCTGAGCATTGAAGTCGCCAGTCACAATATTCATATCTCTCTCTGGGATCTCATCTATTGCACTCTGCAGTTCTTCATAGTATTCATCTTTCCTTTCCTGAGGGGAATCATTTGATGGTGCATAATAAACTATAATACCCATATTGCACTCCTTTGATTTGAACTTTGCTCTTCACTCAGTTAATGTCTATTCTGCTCTTAGTGTCATCATCATTCCTACCCCTCCTCTTCCAACTCCATCTGTCCTTCCTGAATAAGTATATATATATATATATATATATATATATATATATATATATATATATATGTATGTGTATATATATATATATATATATATATATATATGTATATATATATATATATATATATATATATATATATATATATATATATATATATATATATATATATACATTATGTTGGTCTAAAGTTTCCCTACCAATCCCTCTACTGCGTGTTTTAATTAGGGCTGAGATATCCAAACTATATTTCATACAATTACTCGCTAATTGCTGTAAAATCCCAATCTGATTCATGGATCTAACATTCCGATTACCCCAATCTGATTCATGGTCCTAACATTCCGATTCCCAATTTTCAATGTTTCTTTAGTGTTCATAAAACCGGAGATTCTTATCGCCTCGCCACGCCCGGGAATGGGGGCCATTCTGTAATTTTCTCTTTCCATTGGCTGACTAAATCCATAGAGGATTCATTGGCTAGAGTCATCAAGGATAGCCAGTTCCTTGTCATGTGCAGTGCCTATCTAACTAAGTCAAGTGACCCCTGCCGGTCCAAACTAATTCTAGTGAGATCTAACACCAGACATCAGGAGTAAAAGCCGAAGAGATAGTTTGTCTATCGCCTTGAACTCAATCCGTTACCCTGCTCCCAGTGATTTCATCAAGATTTAGGGGGCATTTCCTCCACACCCAAAGTTCTCATTACTCCACTAAGTTGCTAATCCACATATTCGAGTATAACCGTTGAAAAACATGGATTGCTAAGATATACTGCCTAGCACGGTATTAAGATATACCGCACACTGCCTAGCGCGGTATATATATATATATATATATATATATATATATATATATATATATATATATATATATATATATATATATATATATATATACCTAGGGATATATGTTATTATCATCATTACTATTACTAGGTAAGCGACCACACTAATTGGAAAAGCAGGATGCCATAAACCTAAGGGCTCCAACAGGGAAAAATAGTCTTGTGAAGAAAGGAAATAAAGAAATAAATAAACTACATGAGAAATTATGAATAATTAATATAAGGTATTTTAAGATCAGTAACAACGTTAAAGTAGATGTCATATATAAACTATAGAGACTTATGTCAGCCTGTTTTTCATAAAACATTCGCTGCAAGATTTCGATCGGTTCAGTTGTATCCTCCCACACGAGTCACTATAAGAAAAAATCTCCCTCTCTTGTCTTCTTTTCTTTTCTTTCTCTTCTTCTCTCCCTCGCTCTCTCTTTTTCTCTCCCTCTCTCTCTTATTCCAGTTCTCATTCGCCTTCTCGGACTTTAGATGGGCAGCTATATCCGAATAGCAACTGTTCAGTGGCATGTGCTAGACGGAGAGGAAATAATAGACACTGTTCCAGAAACGAAGCCTATGAGAAGGACTTCCCCTCCGGGTGACAACCGTCGGAAGTGTCTTTTACCTCCCTTATCCTAACCCCCGAAGCACCCTTCCACCCTATAACCATCTCTCTCTCTCTCTCTCTCTCTCTCTCTCTCTCTCTCTCTCTCTCTCTCTCTCTCTCTCTCTCTCTCTGCGCCCCTTTGTGAGAAGTCGCCTTCTAAATAGGGTGACCCGATAAACTAATGGTCGAAATTGAGAGGAAGAATTGCGCTAAGTTCAAGCCAGACATTTCTTTGAAAGTTTTTTCTCCCTTATCCACATTTACTTCCAGAGATTGATGTTTTTGTTTTACTCGTACCTTTGACCTGGCGTGTTAGGTAGACGCGTTGTCATTGTTTTATTTCACCTTACACCAAATACTTCCAACTGGAAAATATATGCTTCATGAATTGTAATTTGCAAAATTATTTAATTTATTTCGGAATGAACCGTGGTAATACGAGATATTCATTTGACTGGGCTAATGTTTTTTATTCTTGAAATATTTTTTTCTTTTTATCTTTTTATTAATAAAATTTACAATAGGATCAATACAATGTCTTCTTATACCTTCATATGCATAATAACAAATTACAACCCTTACAAATAACAAAGTATGTAAGCCTTATATCCTATAGAGTAACTTATATGTTTTTTATTTCTTTTTATTTTACAGTAGAATTATCTACATATTCCTTGGTGAAAAGATTTTCTAATTTATTTAATTTATTTTCACAAGCTTTAACTCAATTTAAACTTCGTCTTTGTCATTTTATTCCCTATATAAGCAATCAAATTTGAGTCGTCTGCCAAAAGACCAAAAAATCGACCCAACCATATTCCTGCTACAAATTCTGATAGTAACACCATTGCTGTTTTTTCATCTTTCTTCCATGGTGTCTTGAAATCAAATTTGAGAATCTTTAGTAAACTATCAGTTTCAATTTTTACAACAGCTTTTTAGTATTGACTTTAACCAAATCAGAATGTTTTTTGACGAGGGACAACAATAAAATATGTCCATATTATTTTTAATATAACCACACCAGAGACATTTATCTTCATTCGAAATTTTCATCATATGTAACCTATCTTTGGTATTAAGTATTTCATGAGCATATCTATAAACTGTATCTCTGCTCTTCTTACCAATGTACTCACTATTTACATAGTTCCAAATCTGTGTCCAACTAAAAAGTGGGTACAATAACTCTACCTTTAGTTTATAGTCTTTACAGTTCATAAGTAATCAGTATATTTCTTTAACAGACACCTTATGATGATTCTTTAAACGATATAATTTTCTTAAAACATCAATCATCTCTCCATAATTTTTTCAGCCTCCATCAAAACACGAGCTATTCAAAACCATAACACTTACCTATAGAAATCTTGTTAAAAGTTCTGAACATAATAGCTTTCGATTTATGTAGAATATTCATCATTCCTAGCGCCCCCCCCCCCCCCCCCGTCCTTGGTAAAGATACGGTGTTTCTTGCAATTGGCTCAGAGCTTCCATTCCATACGTATTTAGATAAACTCCTCTGTATTTGTTTGGCACAATCCTGTGAAACTGCACATTTTATATATACATATATATATATATATATATATATATATATATACATATATGTATATATATATATATATATATATATATATATATATATATATATATATATATATATATATATATATATATAATAGATTTTTGAAACACTGTCAGCTTCCTATTCCTAAATACACCTATCACTTTGTTTATCTTACTCTCTAGATTAATCCCATTTAGATTAACACTATCTTGATAATTATTACTATGATAAACATATAGTGTTTTACAGTAATTATGAAGGTAATGACATCCATTTATTGGCCATGCTGATTTATTTCTCCATTTCCCTATGCCTAAAATTAAAGTTTTATTTATGTTCAGATTTGCACCACTCGCCTTTTCATAATCTGAGATTATATTAAAACACTCTAATATTCCTTTATCACTACTATGATGTCAGGATGCCTGAAAACTTTAAATCAATCAGTTATCACTACTAACTGTGATAACAGAATCATCAGCATATCATAGAACAGAAATCTTTAAATTATTTGGCAAATTCAATGACATGTCGACAAGCTTCCTTTACAGCATCCTGTAAAAAGGTTCATGATAAATAATAAACAAAATCATGGTTAATGGACATCCTTACCTTACCTATTTTTTTTACGGGGAATAGATCAGAGATATTAGCAGTTATTCATACTACACTTTCAAGCATCTGTTTATAACATTTGTATTAGCTGAATGAAACTAGAGTCAAAACCAAAGTTTCTCAGTATAGCATTTAAAAGGTCATGATGCACATGATCAAAAGCTTTAGACCAGTCTAAATCGATTAACGCAACTTATCATTATTATTTGCATAAATCATAATATCTCTCATAATGGAATTCAAGTTGATAATTGACCTATCATATACAAAACTTAACTGCTCGAATGAAATAATTAAATATAACACATTCTTCAATCTATCAGTTATTATTTTTGCAATTATCTCAAATTCCACGTTTAGCATTGTTATTGGCCTCCATCTTGTAATAAAACCCAAGTCTCCTTCCTTTGGCGTAAGCGTTATTATTCCTTTATTCATTTTAGAGATGGTCTTATATTTAGAAATAAACTTTACCCTGCTTACATAATCGCTTTTTATTTCTTTCCAAAACTTTTTGTAAAACTCAACAGTGAGACCCTCTATTCACGGACTTTTACCGTTCTTCCTCCCCTTCAATGCTTTCAATACTTCAGACTCTGTCACTTCTGAGGTTAAAATATAATTTTCATTCCCATCAATAACTATATTTACTAGATTCAAAAACAAATCTTGGTAAGACTTATGACATTTCTCCTTTTTTGAAAACCTTTTCAAAATATTCCTTTATATAGTAATAGCTTTAGGGTTTACTATTTCGCTACCATCACCCCTCTTTATCTTATTTACATAAGATTTAGAGTTCTTCTCCCTCCCTAAGAGGTATGCTGAAACTTGTTCACCCTCTAATTTTGACTCCTTCACAGATCTCATCTTGAATATATAATATTTTTTCTTAATTTTAAAGAGTTCATAACGAAAACTTGTCCTTATTTAAAACACCTTTTCCTATTTCTTCTTTCAACTGGTTGTTCAGTAAATTCAAAAAGCCATATTTTGTTTGGTTAATTTGCTTTGAACATGTGATAAAGAAAGATTTCAGCTGAGCTTTCGCATATTCCCGTAAACACTAAATATTTACAACTCTATCTTTGCTCCTCTTAATACTATTATTCCAAGCCATAAGAAAATTGTCTCTTACAATATATGCATCTAGAATATTACTATTAAGTTTCCAATACCCTTTCCTTAGAAACGCTACATTTTCTAATTTCAAAGCTAATCATCATCTCCTCCTACGCCTATTGAGGCAGAGGGCCTCGGTTAGATTTCGCCAGTCGTCTCTATCTTGAGCTTTTAATTCAATACTTCTCCATTCATCATCTCCTACATCGCGCTTCATAGTCCTCCGCCATGTAGGCCTGGGTCTTCCAACTCTTCTAGTGCATAGGACAAGCTAACAGGAATATATTTAATATTTGCCACATATTTATGTAAATCTTTTTGAATAAAACGTATCTATCCTTGAGCCATAACTCTCCGTAATATAAGTATACTCTACCTGATGATGACATGAATCCCAAACATCTATAAGTTTCAATTTACTTTTCAAGCTTACTAATGATTCTGATAGACATTCACAATTTAAATTGGAACAATCTCTCATACAGGTAATTGAAATACAATCACCACCCATTATGATATTACTTATATTGTTCCTTAAGAAATATAAAATAACTGTATATCAGTTTTTCATATCTCTTACTATGTTCCCAGCAGGAGCATACACATTTAATAATTGAATAGTAACGTTTGAATAACGACAATTAACAATCATAGCATAACCATCAATATCGTTTTCAAAATTCAAAATGTCCACATTAGATGTTTTATTTAAAAAAAAAAAAAAAAAAAAAAAAGAGATTAATTAATCAAAACTTTGCAGTATTTTTCTACACATTCCAGTTTCCCTTCCCCTTTTATATTGTGCTCTTGGACGAAAATTATATCTAGATTGTAAAGAAACAAAGTTTATTTTAATTTGCTTATTCAAAGTATTAAGTCCATTTACGTTAACTGTAGCTACATTTAATGTGGATGAAATGAATTTTGTATGTTATGTAAAATGCATTTAAAATACTAGGTTAAATTGTTTTAAGCTTCCTATTACACTTTTCTGTTTCATCATCGGATGATGAATTGTGGTTCGTCCTTTCCATGCTTTGGCACTGGTCTTTCTTTAGGGATATCTCAAGTTTATTGCCAGAATCTGTTTTTGTATGCCATGTTTCAATTTCCATATCAGTACTGTAAAGTTCTGTTTGGGGCGCTGTCATCTCATAATATATTTCCTCACAATCCATTTTTCTCTCTTGTTTACTTTTTACTATACTCACTGCTTCATTTTCTATTAATAATTCGTTTTCATTCACCTCCTTATGAATCTCAACCTTTGTTTTTGATCTACGCAATTCACTGACACCTATTGGTTGGGAGACTCTAAATCCTGGCCTTCCTTCATCATCATCCGGCTCGTAATCAAGACTGTCCTCGAAAAGATCCCTTTCGTCCTCATAATTTGGCCAACTATCTATTACCCCTCTCTCCAGTTTTCCATAAATATTTTCTTCCCTTATGCAGTCCACAGGTTCTCCTGATACAAATTCTTCCTCCGTTTCTTTCCCTAGCTCACTTCCAGCATTCCTTTTTGTTGTGCCTTTCCCAAGTTTTATCGAGTCGCCTTCATCCTTTTCTTTCTCAGGATAATTTGTGAGTTATCCCTAACAATTTCTTCTGTTGTGCAATCTAATACCTGTTCTTCTATTGAACTAGGCTCTTCATTCCTGCCCATTCCTTCTGTCACTAAATCTGTAGTTTGAAAACGTTGGTTATCTTCGCTTTCTTCGACTGTTGCATTTTCTACATTGCCTTTGTGAAACTCATTTTCTTTTATGTTGGTTTCATTATTTCCTTCCGTAGGGAAATCTACTTCTTTAAACTTATACCTTGCATCTTCGTATTTGCATTCTTTAGCTATGTCACCTATATCCCCACACCGAAAGCATGCCCGTGGCTGCCCATTATACAAGATAGTTAAGGTAAATCCTAAAACCGTAATTGACGATGGGACATTCTCTCTTAGTCTCATACTGGCTGTTCCCTCTCCCGTCAATAGCCCTTTGAATGGGTTTTCAGCATACCTGTTTAGCTTGATTCCTTTCAATTTTCCATATTTCGATAAAACCTCGATCAGGTTTTCATCTTGGAATCCGAAAGGAGCATACCTTATTGAAACATACGTAATGGACGGGCTAAGATGTACAATCTTTACATTTCCAAAGTGGTCTGAACAAAAATAATTGCCTTCGTAATTTTCCATGAGATCATTAAACACGTTTGGTACTACTTTAACGATTGCTCTGTTCTCATTCATATATTTAACTCCTATAATCTAATCGAATTATGAACCAATTTCATGTTTTCAAATCATATTTTACTAATAATATCTATAGTTGGGTATGCATTAAACTTCAGCCCAAAGGAGTCCTTCTCCTAAACGATGTTGAGTATGAAGATTCAAGGTTTATAACTGCACAGTCACTTAACCCACCTTCACTATGCTAGCACTAATGGCATATATCCACCGAAACTTCACATTTTCTCTGCGAAACTGTAATTATAGCCCCAGAAATAAGCAAAACTTAGCAGTAGCAGCAACAAAGTTGTTTACCTACAGACTTCTTTTTCTTCCATCCTATTCTTTAAATAATTAAGCGACTTTTACATCAGAACTTATCATTTCCACATCCATCTGTTTTCACGGGAACATGTTTGGTATCTTTTACGTCTTTTCCACTTCCTTCTTAACTATGTTAAGAAATTTGATTGGTTGTCAGAGAGCATTGAAGACAAAAGTAAAACAAACCTTAATGCATCATTCATAGTTATTAAAAGCATGGGAAGAGGATAATGCAATATTCTTTATTCATGTGCCATTTCAAGTATTTTTTGCTATTTATATACAGCACATATTTTCAGAGTTTTATCTGTGGATTCCTGCACCTACAGATACTTTTTAAATATGGTATACAATACCTTGTTTAAATATTTATTTTTACCCTTTCCCTTGATAATTTCAAACGCTTTCTTTAATGGCTATTTCCGTAGTTTTATGTACATATGTATTTTTAATGATTTCGGCCTATTTTCTATTACTTACTTCAATTGTTTTCTCGTGGAAGTTGTGGTGAGTTATTGGATAGTTTGTGGTTTGCAAAATGTTGCGACTTTTCATTTTATACTTATCATTATTTTTATTATCATTATTGTCATTTCTGTGACTGCGTACCAAGAATGTGATATCATGGCACTATTTTCAGTTGATTTACCAATGTAAATTTTCCTGGTTACAGAAATTATTTGTTGACTGTTAATGGGTATGTCACTTATGATTTTTAGAGAATACCATCACTTAGTTGAACCTTTTATACAAGGAAATAGAATTCTTTGGAGATTGTGACTTTTTTCTGTTGCTGCAAAATAATTTACCATTTTCGTCACCGTGTGTGGAGGTAGGCAACATGTATTTGTTAATTTAAATTGCTCTATCATTATCACTATTATTATTGTTCTTTTTTTTCGAATGTACGCACATCATTATGATGATATAAGAAAAGCAATTTACTTGTTGGGAGTGTCTCCTTATAAAAGAGGACTTTTTGGGAAAAGAGGAATGCAAAGACACGAGAAGAAATAATTTTAACGGCAGAGGAGAATAGCAAGAGAAGTAAAATGGATCAGAAAAAAATATGCATCAGATACCGTAACCCCAGAGAAAGATAAAGAAAATACATATAATTTAACACTTCAATAGAAAAGGTGATTTGAATTATATGGATACATACAGTACGGTCACCACCAGGTTGTGCGTTGTGTCAATCCTTCTGATGATGTTATAACTTTCCCAAGTAACTAGAGTTTTAAACAAATTCTTCCAGATACGTTGTAAAAATATATACCATTTTGATTTATAGTGTTTGTAGTTGCCATTGTATCACGTATCACCACAGGTACACCTGTTAGAAAATGCTATTCATAATCATTAACTTTTCATTGTAATGAATATTGCTATAAAATATTTATTTTTATGGATAAATGGGGTTTAAGAAATCATGGGAAATATGAGTTTTTATGTGGTAAAAAGGGTAACAGTTAGTAAGATTTTGTAAAATAAAGATAAATAATGTGATCCGACAGGTAGTCAGTAACTTGGAATATTTTAACCAATGTATTTTCGGTGTCGATTACCTTAGATAGCATTATTATATCAAACTATCAGTAAAGTAATCCTTGAATAGAGTAGAGCAGAGAAGGCTGTCTATGGAGCGATGTGTTTTTTTTTTGTTTTTTTTTTTTTTAATTTACGTAGCTCCATTCCCATTTTGTAAATATTCTGCAGCAGTTCCATTAAGTTTCATTACAAAGCCGAATGAAGGTTCTGTCGGTATTCCCATGCATTTAGAGTTCCTTCAGAGCAGTTTATTCAATTTGGAGAGAGTTTAAGTGCAGTTAGAATCCTGCCCATGACCCATTTTCGTGACAATTACGAATTACCAGTCATCCATAAAATTACAGTATATACTGAGTAATTGATTTGAATGGTTTTAAAGTTAGTTAGTGCTCTTCATTTCAAATATTTTTTTTTTCTTTTTATTAAAAAGTTAAATTACATATTCTTTACAATTACATTATTTACAGTATAAACATATTTAATTGCATTTTTCTATAAACAAACCCATCTAATTTAACAATATACAACATCACACATCTTGATTTTAATTTTCAGTCACTCAAAAACAAAAATTTATATACTTTTTGGTGAACATTTTATACATTCTTTCTTTATAGATATTTTTCAGAAGCCACCGATCATATTGAAATTTACTCTTAAGAAAGGCATCTGTTTCCTCTTTCGTATATCGTTTCTTCTTACTTACCCAAACAGCATATAAATAACCAACTATCAATACAGTGGCGCTATTATAATCCTTTTTCGTCCTATATTTGTAATTGAACATTAATGTGTTTAAAAAATTGTCCCTGTTTATGTCACAAGTATGAAATAATACATTTTTGACATACATCAATATTGTCTGGATGTGCCTGCAAAAGTAAAATATATGCACACTATATTCAACATCATCGCAATGATCACATTTATCACTCTCTCTGATATTTAACATTTTCAGACGATTATTTGTCGCCAAAGTTTCATGAGCGTATTTAAAGGCAAACTCTCTCTCCATGATGCCAATGAAAGGTTTGTTTATGCTGTCCCATACCATTTTCCAGTCCAAAAATGGATAACTCCCTTCAATTTTTGGGACAATCTCTGGCCTTATGAAATTATAACAATCTTTAGAACTTAAGTTAGGAAATTTTGCATGGTGATAAACTTTTCTGATTACATTAATTGCAACTGAATAAAATGATGTTGACACAAATGAAACCTCATTTATTTCCTTCAAGTCCAACAAAAAACTAATTCTCATCTTGCAATAGAAATTACTTAAACCAATATCCTTTCTAATATCATTAAGAGCTGTTGAACTGAAAATCGCCAAGGACTTAAAATAAACATTTATAATACCCAATCCACCTTTCTCTTTCGACAAACAAAGAGTATCTCTACCCACAGGATGGTAAGTTCCCTGCCATATATATCGGAATACATGCATATTTATTTGAGCAATGTACTTTTTCAAAGGAGGCAAAGTGTGTGATATATACCAAACTTTGGACAAAACTAGTGAATTAACAATAATAGCTCTTTGGAAAATAGATAATTGTCTTTGACTTAGCATATCTATGGATATTTTAATATTTTGAGTAAGGCGAGACCAATTTTCTTCACATGTAACCTCAAAATCACTATAATAAATTATACCAAGAATTTTGATACTTTCAACAGTTTTCAACCAACTGATAGGCCAAATTTTTCGGTTTTCCCATTTCCCAAACCCAATTATACTAGTTTTGTCCTTGTTTAGCTGTGCACCTGTCGCAAGTTCAAACCATTGTACTTCTTTATAACACTCTCTAACTGAATTATCAGTTGACAAGATCACGGATGAGTCATCTGCATAACCTTGCAGGCATATATTTACATTGTTTGGAAGGCTAGGCCCTATTATCTTGTTATTGCTCTTTATTGCTCTATACAAAGGTTCTTGAAATATACAATATAACAGCATTGACATAGGGCAGCCTTGTCTTACTGACCTTTTAATACAAAAAGTTGAACTCATAAACCCATTTACCAAGATACTACTTACACAATCTTTGTACAGTATTCTAACTAGAGCCACAAATTCATCTGGTAGACCAAATTTCTTCATCACTTTAAAAACAAAATCCATATTAACTCTATCAAAAGCCTTAGACCAGTCTAAGCTTAGAATTGCTAAGTCTTCACTCTTTTGTTTTGTATGAAAAATTACATCTCGAATCGTATTATTACAATTCACAATCGACCTTTCCTTCACTGCACAATATTGTTCTGGGGAGATAATCTTCCCAATAACACATCTCAATCTGTTTGCTAAAACCTTAGCAAAGATTTTATAGTCAACATTCAAAAGGGATATAGGTCTCCAGTTCTCCACCAAAGATAGATCTCCTATTTTAGCTAATAATTTTATTACACCCAAATTTTGACTATCTGACATATATTTCTCAGTCACAATGGATTTGAACACTTCCATAACGTCAGACTTTATTACAGACCAAAACTTTTTGTAGAATTCTATAGGAAGTCCATCATACCCTGGTGATCTTCCTTTACACATACTCTTGATAGCATCGAAAACCTCAATTTCCTCTAATTCTCTACTTAAAAAACTTACATCTTCCTGGTTTAGGACAGAATGGCATAGGTTAAGAAAATAATCTTGACTTTTTACCTGACCAGTTACCTTACTAAACAATTTTTCAAAGTGCTCCTTTATAAAAACAGAAATTCCCTCTGTGCTTTCTACAATGGAACCATCTGCTTGTTTTATGTTAGTAATGCGTGTATGATTTTTCTTTTTCTCAGCACCAAGTAGATGTGCAGATATTTTTTCCCCAGTTGTACGATCATTTAGTTTGGCTCTTATCTTTATACCCTCTAATATCTCATTCTGGATGTCACAAATCCTAGTCTTAAGAATCTTAATATTTTCATAATTTACACTAGTTTTATAGTTAATATCATAAAGTTGACGCAATCTTGTTTGTAATAAGTTCAGCAATCCATACTTTTCTTGAGAATTTTTTTTACATAATTTGACAAAGAATTTTTTACATTGTGATTTTGCCCAGTCCCACCATAAGAGTATGTTATCAAATGTACCCTTTTTCTGCTTTATAAACTTCCATACATGTCAAAAATTTTCTTCAATTTCATCAGAATCTAAAACTTTAACATTCAACTTCCAATACCCTGTGCCAATTTTTTGTGTGTTTATGTTTAATTTCAAAACAACCATACTATGATCTGAAAAACTTATTGGAATGGTGTCTACAGATGTTATATTATCAAATAATTTTACCGTATAAATCCTGTCTATTCTGGATCCATAGTTTTCCCGTATATAAGTGTATTCTAATATCCTGTTTGTGAATTTGTAATTATCTCTCAGAGCAAGGTTTTTCACGAGAGTACTCATAGACTTAGACAGTAAAGCTTTGTTATTATTACTGCAATCTCTTGTGCATGTTATACAGTTGAAATCACCTCCAAAAATAAGATAATCAATATTATGTCGCAGGTAATACAATATTTCATTCCTGAAAAAGTCTTCCCTTTCAGCAAATTTACTGGCACCAGATGGAGCATACACATTTATAATAGGTATAATGCAGTTATTGTAACATACCCTTACACCAACAATTCTACCGTTAGTATCCATCTCCTTGGTTAAAAGTTTAACATTTGTTTTATTATTTATACAAATCATTGTACCTCCTTTTAAATTGATTGATGGATTGAACACTATACACATAAAATTAGCGAGATAACTCAACCCTGAAATATCTTTTACGTTATGTTCTTGAATCAACAGAATATCAATTTTATAGTACATGATAAGGGACACAACTTTCATTTGTTTAATTACCTCATTTAAGCCATTAATATTTAAAGTGGCAACAGAAAGAGCCATTACAACAACGAACACTGAAACAATTACTTTTTCTTTTTCTTTGACAACCTATCTTTTCCATTCATTTTTTCTTCCTTCCTTTTTTCTTTATTGGATTTTCCTCTAATTAACTTTAATTTACCTACTGTATCTAAATCTATGTTCCACTGGCCTTTTGGCATCACGTCTGAGCCTTTATCATAATTTTTCAAATCGTCTTCAATATCACTGACTTTATTTACCTCTATATCCATGTCACGTTCTTCAGTAGCACCATCCACTGATTCATCATCCCTATGCACTGAAACCGCTATATTGATTTCCTTAAGATTTCCCGGTTCTTCATTTACATCATCTTCAACGGGAAAGAGACTTTCAACTGTGTAAGGAATACGAGGTTCATCTTGTGATGGAAGCCCCTTATCCTCAGTTATTTCGGTAACTTGAGAAGCTCCTTCAGGTGCACTTTTTATTGCAAAGATGTCACTATCACTGTCGGTATCTGTTAAATTATCACCATTACCTGGAACATGACCCTCCAGGTCACATGATCGACCTTCTATTTCGACTGAGTGTTGATGAACAGCAACATCATCAACATTCTTGGATGACGGAATGGTCACTAGTTGTTCTCCTACTGCTTCGCATAAGTCGCCAATCTGGTCCTCTCCGTGGTTGCTGGATTCTTCTTTATCATTTTCAATAATCTTTCCATCACATGGTTGCTCCACATTTGCTTCATTACCTGTTGCCAGTTGAACATCAGGAGTACCATCTTCTTCCGATATCCGACCCTTATCAGAATCCTTGCCGGGCATTGCTGGGAAATCATTCAAATTAAAAATATTTAACTTAGGCTCACTATCCATATTACAGTTAACTGCCATATGAGAGTCTCTTCCGCACTTGTAACACGTCTTTTTCTGACCATTATATAAAAACACAACATTATAACCACAAATATTTATGGAGGATGGGATATTTTTCTTTATTTCCATTTTCACAGTGCGTGTTCCATTTTCTAGACCATTTGCTCTCCCATGAGAAAAGGTATTATGTCGGAGATGAAGAACTTTCCCATACTGTTCGAGTACACTAATTAAAAGGGAGTCTTCTATATCAAAGTGTGCATAACGTATTGATACATAGGTATATACACTACTCAAATTTACTACTAGGGCCTTTTCACCATTACCGAAATGAATCACTTTGTCTTCGTACTCTCGTATAAAGACATCAAAAACCTTCTCCTCAATAAATTTCACAGCCACTCTGTTATTTGGTATGTTCTGAAACCCTCGTATGTCTTTTTCACTTATTTTTAACTTATTAAATATGACATCACATGCCGACTCATAATTAGGGGAACACGAAAATTTTAAACCAACTGTAGTCTTTGGTTTAAGTCTCGCAGCCATTGGAAAGTTGTTGGCCATCGTAGCTGGTAGAAAACGCTCCGTTTTCTATGATGACGTCATATCGCCTCAGGCGACATGAAACCTCCGGCTTGGCGATTCCTTGGAGGTGTATCGAGGCCAACTACGTCTAATAATATAAACTATGACACAAACTAGTTCACTTGAACACTAATTAGTTCACTGGCATCTTACTCACAAGTTGTAGTCCAAATTCATAAGAAAACCCTCGGAAAACCGTCTCAAAATCACAAAATGAGCAGAGCGTTCCAAATAGCGTTTGTAAACAAACAGAACTTCTTCTTCTCAGCTCATTTCAAATATTGGACCGTTTTCTCCCCTGGGTTTCTGGTTCCTGTGCTGGTTGAAGGTTTTGCATCGATTTAGCACTGTATTGGGAAGTTGTGAACAATGCTGTTCAAACAAAGTTATTTTCCATGATTTTCATATTTTTTTTTTTTTTTTTTTGGTGAGCCCCATTTGAAAATGTTACCATTTATTTATTTTACAAATTTCCTTAAACGTGGCAGCTTTCCACATAAGTACTGTACCTTTAAACATCTCTAGGTCAAAACCATCTTCATAATGGGAACACGGATAGTTAATTGTTAAAATAAACGAGTTTAAAATAATATAATAGGGGTTTTCTTAAGCGGTAACACTTTATTTCGCACATATGTATAACAAATATTCTCTCTCTCTCTCTCTCTCTCTCTCTCTCTCTCTCTCTCTCTCTCTCTCTCTCATTTAGACTGTGTAGTACCTTTTACATTTCGAACTGACTACTCCTAAAGTATATTGGATTTCTCTGTGCTTGCTAGTTTTTATTATTATTATTATTATTATTATTATTATTATTATTATTATTATTATTATGTAAGCTACAACCCTAGTTAGAAAAGCAGAATATCGTGCCCTGCCAAACATCTGTTATATGAGTGGAATCATGTTATGTTTTTTGGCTTAGTGGCTTATTCAGGTGACTACCAGTTGTTCACCAATAATTATATGAGTGTGTTCTATTACAAACTAAACATTTAACATTATCATAAAGTGTTTCATATTTAAGATTATTTCATGTTACCTTATAAGCTATCCAAAGTATTCGATAAAAGTTATATATTGTTATTGAAATTGTGTAATCAGGTCATTTTTTTCGCAACAATATCCAATACTTATTTGTTTTTTCTTTGAAATTCTTAGGAAACTTTATTTTCAAGAAAACTCGTGATCAACAAATATTATTATGGCAATATGAAAGATGGTATGCATTTCTTATATACATACACACACAGATATATATATATATATATATATATATATATATATATATATATATATATATATATATATATATATATATATATATATGTATATATATATATATATATATATATATATATATATATATATATATATATATATATATATATACATATATATATATATATATATATATGTGTGAGTGTGTGTGTGAGTGTTTGTTTGTTTGTTTGTTTGTTTTGTGGAATTCGATTAATTAATCATGAAGGAAAGGAATTACAAATATTCAAATTTCATTCCAGTCTTCTTAATACCACATAACAATTTTGAGATCGAACTAAATTTATTCAAGCAACCGCTAATTACCGAACAGTTTCCAATATTTACTACCTGGTTTCATTGACGATATTCATGCAGTCTCTTGCTGCCTGAAACAGGTGTCGTTAATTGTCACATTCATAACACAGTTGTCGAATTGGCTTTAATTTGAGAGGAAATTATATAGGGTTATCATGAGTAACGGTAGAAGTAAAGTCTTCCAAAAATATGTTAAGAAATGCTCTCATTGTTCCTATTATGCCTTCCGGCAGCTGCTTTATTTATATTAGGAAACTTTTAGGTTTTGTTACTTCAAAGGCAGTTATAATTTAATTTTATAATTACACAAGA
>NC_090739.1:48475789-48478289 GCF_036898095.1 Palaemon carinicauda
AAAAAAGACACTGTGCTTCAGCTGTACACATCACTAGTAAGACCCCATCTAGAATACGAAGTCCAATTCTGGGCTCCTAGTATTCACATGGATATAGATAGACTGGAAGCAGTACAAGCTAGATCCACCAAACTAGTTCCAACACTAAGGCAATTTAGATATCGACGGAGGATGGAACGTTTGAAGTTATTTGACCTACAAACTCTCCGACTAATGGAATAACAAATGTAGATTACAACAATCTATTCAAGCTTAGCACAAATCAGTCCAGATATAACTGATACAAACCGGAATTGAAAAGGTACAACAACACTCAATGTGGCAATTTTTTTACTTACAATATGGTAAATACATGGAATAGAATTCCAGGGGATATAGTAAACAGTAACACGGTAAACAAGTTCAAGAACATGTTAGACAAGATCATAAACACTCAAGTGAATAGCTCTACCCAAAAGCAAGTGGAGTCTCTGCGGATGAACTAAAAAGTCTTTGAGACATCCAAATTCCTTGTAACTCATTGTAGCTCTCTCTCTCTCTCTCTCTCTCTCTCTCTCTCTCTCTCTCTCTCTCTCTCTCTCTCTCTCTCTCTCTCTCTCAAAGACATTTCCTAAACCTGATTTCGTCAGCTGAGAGTAATAACGTTACTCGATACGCCAGCTATTAAATGATGTTTTCTAAAATATGCATTATTATGTTGTCTTTTTAAATGACAAATACACTATTTTTATCTGTTATGAAACGTGGCTTAACCTTATCTTAATTCTTTTTATTTGTGTCTCACCTTTATGTTAGATATAATTTCTTTTTTGTCCTAAACATGTATGTGAATAGTGTGGCTACTTGTTATCTCACCATGTTTCGTTATGGAGGAGGTATTTTATCAATACGTCCATTTCAGGGTTACTAGAGTTACTGGATGACTGTTTGTAGTAGGTAGCCACGGTGATTTATTTGGTGTCGTGGCTATCTTAGTACCCCTTATCTATATTGGGCAAAGAAAAAGAAACCGGCATGTTTTATCTAGATTTTGGGTCTTCATACACGGTATTGTGATTGTGATTTTTAGTAAATATATGAAAGTTTTGTCAACCAAAGTAAGAAAGAAGAAAAAAATAGCAGGATGCAGTAGGCCTTGGTATCGGTTTTGAACCAGATGTGTGTAGTCCTACTCCGAAAGAATCCATATAACGTTGTAAAAAATATAATTTTTTGTTTCATGTCATCTAACTCTATTTTTCATCAAGCGTATGATAATAATGGTAATTTTGTAAAATGCCTCCATGCTTAAAATAACCTTTTTTTAGTGTTTTATCATCGTATTTAAATAAATGGACAAGTATTTTAATGTACTTCTATGTAAATATCTAATATTTTTTTTTCCAGAGTATCTCTAACATACCGGGTAAAATCAGCGCATAAGATCAAGTTGACTGACAAACAGCTGCTGCAGTGGTTGACGCCAGTGTTGCTGATTATGCTGATCTATCTGGGATGCTGGACGATCAGCGCCACTCCACGAGCTGAGGACATCAAAGACTACAACGGTCTCTGGTTTAAGCAGTGTCTGTACAACTGGTGGGATCACTCGCTGGCTGTAGGTATGGATCATAACAAGGGTTAACTGCCCCCCCCCCCCACCCCCCACCCCCCCCCCTCTCTCTCTCTCTCTCTCTCTCTCTCTCTCTCTCTCTCTCTCTCTCTCTATCTTTGTTCCAAAGTATGTCTGTACAACAACAAAGGTCAGTAGCATATATATTTTCCATTTTAGACTTTGTTCTTAACAAAAATTCTTTGGATACGCTGGTATCATCCAGTTTTCTGATTTTACTTAATTTTTTTTCTTTTTTTCGTATTAAACATTTCAAATGAACTTCAGTTTCTGAGGATACAGTATTATATGATATTTTTCAGAGACTAAGTCACATGATACTTAAATTTGGTTAGTTTCTAGGTTCAGAGAGAGAGAGAGAGAGAGAGAGAGAGAGAGAGAGAGAGAGAGAGAGAGAGAGAGAGAGAACTGAGCGAAGCTAGAAAATCAATCCTTCAGGAAATAAAAGAAACTTTTAAAAGCTGTTGTATTCAACTTTTCTCTTGAAAAAAAAGGAATAAACCAACAAAGATAAAAATTAGAACAAAATATAGACTGTAAAGGTGCATTTTCCTATGTTGGTTTGTTTCAACAATAAAATTTTGGGGAATTTTTACTTTTATAATTGAAATAAGAAAGAAAATATGCGGAAGGTGTACTGATATTTCTTTGGCGATGATGTTTTCGTATAAGTAGTATATATTTTGTATCTGTGTCAGCTTATTATGTTATTTATTGTACTATTTTTTTTATATATATATATTTTGCTTGCTACTAATTTATTCTATAATTACGGTATATCGAATTAAGAAACCCTGTCCTAATTTTGGCAAAAGTAATAATATGAGGTATAATTTTAGAGCATTGAAATGCGAGTTGTATCGGAAAAGCAACTTTAAACTCAAGACG
>NC_090739.1:48483289-48490789 GCF_036898095.1 Palaemon carinicauda
GATGTGGACTAAACAGTTCCTCCATTGCTTAAACCAGATGGCTTTGTTACTGACTGTCGAAAGAAGTATAGTATTGGGGTATGTGTTTGATAGTAAGAAGAGTGTTGAGAGACCAAATCTTCCCCATTCCTGTTTTTCTGAGTCTAAAATAACTAGTTTAGTTTTTTGATACTGGGAAATTGAAATATTTACTGGACCTTGATGCTTATTGAAGTGTAGACCCAAACTGGTATTTTTTTTCCTGGTTTTAATGAAGGAAGCATATTTCTTAGCTCGTAAATTGCCTGATATTTCTTAGAAGGTAGCAATAAGAGGTTCTTCAGCACTTGTAGAATAGGTGATGATATTCTTTTATGGAAATGTGTTTTTGTGGTAGTTTTAGCCCAGTTGACTACTGCCCAATTTCCATATATCCAATATTATCTAAAATTTTAGAACATCTGGTAAAAACCATTTAATTAAGTATGCTGAAGGTAATCTGATGGTCCCCAGTTTGCAATTTGCGTTTTGCCAAGGCCTTGGAACAGATGAGGCCCTCATTATAATTTCCAATATATTTTTAAGAATCCCTTCATTTTAGTTATGAAGTTCTTATGATTGGCCTATATTTCAATGGCTGCCCTTGACAGTGTTAATCATGATGCCTTTATGAATGTGGATGTCATGCGATTCAGGTCATAAATATTTTTTGGTAAGCATAACAAATTATATATGTGTTTCATCTACTGAAATCCAAACTTGGATGATTCTAGAGTATCTTTATTTGCCATCTACCACTATTTTCTTAAATATAAGATGATAGAAAGGCTTCTTTTGTGCTTGTTGATGATTTCAATGCTCACCATAGGGAGTGGTGGAGTTGTTGAATTCAGTTTCTTCTACAGATTGCCATGGCTTAAGATCCTTAGACTTTTTTCTTAATCAGACTGAGCAAATAACTATTGAGGCCAATCACCTGATATACTGTATACTGTGTCCCCTGATGTTATAACGTGCAAGGTTGGTCCTCCAGTTGGGATGCCTGATCATTCCTTGATTTCATTTTTGATTAATACAGACTAGCCTGGCCCGAATGTTATAATTCTGTAAGCTATAAGTGAAATCTCAAGCAGATTCAAAAGACATTTCAAGTGATCTTTTGCATTTGAGTTAGTCACTGTTTTATAGAAGGGTTGACCAATTGACAAGTGTATTCCTGTTTTTGTACTAAATTGGATCCCTCTCTCTGGTTACGGTTCATTTCATCTTGGCCGACACATACACAATATATTTTGGCCTATTCATTACACATTCCCCTCTTTCCTCATACACTCAACAACGCTGAAATTACTAAACAATTCTTCTTCTCTCTAGAGGTTAACAACTACACTGTAATTGTTCAGGTACTATGCTCCTCTTGGTAAAGGTAGAAGAGGCTCCTTAGCAGTGGTAAGCAGCTCTTCTTGGAGAAGGATACTCCAAAATCAAACCATAATTGGGTAGTGCCATAGCCTCTGTACCATGGTCTTACTGTCTTGGGTTAGACATCTCTTGCTTGAAGGTGCACTCGGGCACAATATATTATCTTGTTTCTCTTCCTCGTGTTATTTTTAAGTTTTTTATCATTTTATTTTCAAATGTTTATAGTTTATATATGAAAGATTTATTCTAATCTTAGTATTGCTCTTAAACTTCTATTTGTAGATTTTCCTTATTTCCTTTCCTCATTGGGCCATTTTCCCTGTTGGAGCACTTGGGCTTATAGCATCCTGCTTTTCCAACTAGGATTGTAGCCTAGCAAGTAATAATAATAATAATAATAATAATAATAATAATAATAATAATAATAATAATGACGAATCTAGGTCAAATCCTGGTTCAGTTATAATTTTAGGCATGGTTATTTCGAGAGAAACGAAGTCTTATCATCTTTGGGAATGTAATAGGTCAGATTTGACAACGAATAACTATTCAGCTAAGAGCTGTTACTTAGAAAATTTATTCTTTAACTGAAAAAATGTAAAATATGACCATAAAAGAAATTTTCTGGTACAACCCTGGAACATAACAGGGAGATACTCTGAAAAATACACTCTTTGGTGTAGGCATAACAGTTCCTCAATTGCTTAAACCAGATTGCACTCATTCACTGTTCACGGAGAAGACAACCTTCTGGCTGATGTGTTTGACAGTTGGCTGTACCGCATGTGTTTCATACACACACGTACACTGTAACTGTTTTCCTTTATTATCACATCACTCGCTCTTCCCTGCAATATTAATAAAACAAACCGTGTTATCATGCTAGCTCATGTTTTATTATGTTTGAATTTTTGTAACGTTCTTGCTCGCAAGTCACTATATATGAACTCGATGATTGTTTAAAAGGTTTAGTTGCATTCACCTCTCAGTTATCACCTAACTGGCGCCTCACAAAAGGCAGAACAATGAGAGACACGAGTCTTCCTCATTTCTATTTTATTGAAGCTAAACTAATTAGTTTATCTATCTGGTCCTGGGAAGTTAAAACTTTTAGTAGACCTTGACGCATATGCGAGTTTAGACCCAATTGGTATTTTTCTGTTTTTCTTTATAATAATAGCATATCTACTAAATTGTCTGTTATTTTATTGTAAGTAAGCAAGAAAAGGTTCTTCATATACTTATAGGTGAATCGGTAATCTTACTCCATAGGGTAAATACAATGTTTGTGGTAGCTCTTAACATGCAGATTACAACCCAATTTCTCTCAAGATTTTGAGCATCGTTTGGCAAAACGTCCAATTAGGTATTTTGAATATAATCATCAGTTCTCTGTTACGCTGTTTGGCTTTCGCCTTCTTACAATTATGGTCAGGAAGTTCCTATGAATAGCCTTGATTTCAAGTGCTGCCCTTGACCATGTTAATCATTAGGCCTGCATTTTCAAACTAGAGCAAATGAGAGATTGATGGTCTTTTCTTAGCATCATTATTAAAATTGTAGGTAATAGGTTGCAAAGAGTAGTAGGTGATCACCACAGTGACTATAGAAATGCAATATATAGTGTTCCACAGGGCCTTGTTGTTGGCCGTTACTTTTCACATTAGATACGCAAATGTGGTTTGGCCTACAAAAAATAGCTTTTCGCATTTCCACATGATGCTTCTCTCTTTGCATCAATTCCATCTACTAAGTTTAATTGCTGAATTCCTCGTTGTTTGTGAGGGATAAACTAGAATCTTAACAAAATTCAAAATGTGATTGTAATCCATTTAAAATTGTAGGTGTGATACTTAATTGAAAATATACTTTTGAGAAACACATCGTGTCTGTTTCTTCGTCAATTGCACGTAAAATTTGACTTATTGAGAATGAAAAATATCAAGAGTTTTTGTGATCAATCTGTCATGAGAAATGTTTTCATTCTTTCAGTCTCTCATGTTTTGAATAGTATTCTCAGTTCTGGTCCTCGGTTGGTGACTCTTAAATCTTAATTTATTGCACAAAATTTGTGGTCTTCAGACTCTTTAGCCCAGATCTAGATATTTATCTGTGGTTCCATGATTTAATTTGTTCTATAAGCATGTTGCACTGGATTTTTCTTAAATCTAACTATCCTTTTCATCAGAATTTCCCCCGTACTATCATCTAGTACCCTGTACTTGGTATGCAGTTTATTCCAGCAGTCTTGACTTCATCTTAAGCTAAATACTACACAGTATTCTAGGGGCGTTATACTATTGAGTAGGTGGAAATAAGTGTCTGTAAATTATATATTTAACGTTGTTACTGATCTTAATATATATATATGTATATATATAGATACTGTATATATATATGTATATATATATATATATATATATATATATATATATATATATATATATATATATATATATATATATATATATATATATATATATATATATATATATATATATATAAACTGCACTTATCCATAGAGCACTTTGTCAGGGGTGCAGTATCTTCAACTTCTTCAGCGTTCACTGAGGATTCCACTGAAGATGAAGGTGTAGCTGACAATTTCTTGCGAGAGAGGAACATGGTAATGAGTAGATGCTGCTGCTGTTTCTTCTTCTTGGCCACAGTGGCCTTGTAGACATACATGGCCATGTCTATCAGATTACAAAATTGCACTAATAGGATAATGTCGTCTCAGTCTTGTATCTCTTGTTGTAATTCCTTAGCCATGCTGCACAAGGATACAAGACGTTCAAGGGTATGGCCAGACTCTTAGGTTTCTTCCTCTTGTGTTTCTGCTTCTTCCTCTCCCTCACTTCCATACCTTGTTATCTACATGAGGTCTTTGTATGCCAACGGCTCTTAGTGGCAATCAATGAGGCCGTTGACGTCCTTAGTAGGTATGTCCTTGAAGCCTTCTGTCTGCATCATTCTTGCCAGCTTAAAAGCCTTGCAAACGGCCAAGTGAAGAACTTTATCAGGAGTGGAGCCCTAGTAACTGGGGGACCACTTGGGCTGCAGTTTCTTCCTGCTGGAGTTGATCATTTGAGGCTTCATGTCCTGTGACGCCTTCTGAGCGTGTTGCGATTGTGTAGTTACACTAATACACCTACAGTGTAAAATCATCTTCGTCCTCATCTACACTTCTGATGAGATCCTCCATGGTGATGCGGGGTTGGAATGCTCACAATGCAGGTCAGTTGCATGGCCTCTTGCACTATTCATCAACGAAAGGACATTGAATGGAAGACCTGTTCAGCTAGGTACACTTTAACCTGAGGGGTTAAGCCTTGGTGGAACTAGTCAGAACCAGTGAGAACTTTCATAATCAGCGAGTACTATTGATCATCCAATATACGGACGGCAGATTCTTGTTTTTAGATTACAAGGTACGCAGATTTTTAGACTTTAGATAAATACTGGCTTCAAATAAAGCCTGCAGCATTCCTGCACATGATGACTGTTGCATGGTCTTTGTGTGCCTGAAGCTTGGCCTTCTTACCTCATCCTTGAAGAAGAAAGTGCAAGATGACATCCTTTTCCAAAACAACCTCGTCTCATCCATATTAAAAACTTGTTCGGGAAGATAGCCGCCTTCCTCGTTAAGCCGAGGAAACTCCTCCTCGACATATAGTTTTGCTGCAGCTGTATATGCAGAGACAGCCTCACCATACAGCAAGATACTCTGTAGGTCAAATCTCTTTTGGAACTTTTCTAACCAGCCCTCCTTTGCATTGAAGGAACGTTTCTTCCTTGGGGAATCAAGACGCTCCTGGTTGTGGGTTGTCAATGTCCTCTTCCTCATCATCAATGTCAAGTGCAGGGTTGTCATACATGGTCTTCGTCTTTGTTCGGATCATGTTGGGGTTCAAAATTATATTTTTTTCGGCAATCTACAATCCATACTGCCAAAGAAGATACCATCCTCACTACCATCTTATTGTTGGCAGTAACCACTCTCTTCCTTGGTCTGTTGAAAGTCATCGATACAGTCCTCCTGATATTTATCTCATGAGTAACCACTCTCTTCATTGCTCTGTTGAAAGTCATCAATACAGTCTTCCTGATTTTTATCTCATCTTTCGTAATATAGTAAACTGTCGACTCATTGATACTGCAATGGGTTCAGACCGACGCAAATTTTGGCCTTCTTGTAACATGTCCAGAAATTTCACCTTCTCAACTATAGCCAGCATCTTTCTTTGCCACTTAAGCTCCCTACCAGAAGACTTAGAGGGAGCAGGGCGTTTTGGCAGCATCGTGAAGCTTGAAACAAAAATAAAAACACATTGAAACTTCATTAAACGTGGTGACGCAAGTTACTGTATTGCAACGGGAGACAAAAGATGTGCATTCGTGAGAAGTTCCAAGGCGAGATATTGCGAGTGAAGCTGCGCTCCATAGCCACTCAGCTCCCAGGATATCAATCCCTATGGTCTCATTTGTTGACTCCCGCCTGTCAGTCAATAGCGTGCTGTTTAAGATCTCTCATGAGTACAGACAGGGCGGGAAGTCGCAACTTGCTGTTTCTATCCGAATTTACACTTTCTCTCATCTTGCGGTTTTGCACGATTTAGAAAAAAATTGAGATTAAAAACATATGAATAATAAAAAATCCACAATGCACTTAGGCCATGAAACATGGCCCACAAAAAAGACTAGAGAGAAAGATTGATGAAAAGCTGAGATTAACAAGGAGTTAGGAAAGGTAGAAGTTACACTGTCCAAATTTTCATTTTACGATATGTACAGCTATGCGTAGAATATAGAAATCCATCTTTTATGGCCTTTGTGGACTATGAAAAAGCCTTTTATATTGTCCACCAGCCAATTTTGTAGAGAGTCCTGCGTTATTATGAAATTCCTCTTAAATCTGTGAATTTGATTGTCTGTTCATGTGTATAGCAAGTGCAAAGTTAATGTTAGTGGAGTCCTACCAAATGAATTTTCAGTGAACAGTGGAGTACTGCAAGTGCATCCTCATGGATTTTGTAATGCGTAGAACAGTCGGCGATGGTAGAGAAGGATTAGATTGGATTGGTGATAGGAATTTAGCAGACCTAGAGTATGCTGATGATGCTGTCCTTGTTAGCAGAACACCACAGGATTTGCAATGCTTGCTCACCAGAATGCATGAAATATCATAGGATGGTGGGCTTAAGATAAATAGAAGAAAGACAGAGATGATGAGAACAGAGTAGGCAATGGAAGATGAAATATCATTGCAAGGAGACAGCATTAATGAGATAGAATCATTTGAATATTTAGGAACTATGATCTCCGATACAAGGTCTTTTGAATTAGAGTTTAGTGAAAAAATTGAAGAATGCAAATTAGACAATGGCTAGGTAAAGTAAAATTTAGAAATCAAATTGCCTGAATTTACAAATTAAAATCAGACTATATATATGTTTAGTGATATCGGTGTTACTACATGGACATGAGTCATGTTTTGGAAATGAAATAATCTCCGATAGATTTCGTAGATTTATGAACAAAGTTAAATGGCAGGACAGGATTAGAAATGAAACTATAAGAGAGGCTACTCTAGTGCCATATGTTTATAAGATCCTGATGAGGGGTAGATGGAGATGGTTGGGGCATGCTCTTTGCACTCTCCAAGAGAGATTAGTCCACTAAATGTTCATCTGGGCTCCACAAGGCACAAGATGAGTTGGAAGACCCAGGCCTACATGGATGAGGACTATAAAGCGCAAAGTAGGAGATGATGAATGGAGAAGTATTGAATTGAAAGCTCAAGATAGAGACTTCTGGCGAAATCTAACTGAGGCCCTTTGCGTCAACAGGCGTAGGGCAGATGATGATGATGATGATGATTATATATATATATATATATATATATATATATATATATATATTTCAAATAAGCCATATATATATACACATTAAAATCTGGATTCTCTTAACGACCTCGGGATCAGAGCCCCAGGTGAAATCACTCAAAGACTATAGTATCAGACCGGCCGGGATTTGAACCCTGGTCCAGGATACCTGTATGCCAGTGACCATGCCACTCGCTGAGTGGCATGGTCACTG
>NC_090739.1:48495789-48515789 GCF_036898095.1 Palaemon carinicauda
GCAGGATGCTATAAGCCCAGGGACCCTAACAGGGAAAATAGCCCAGTAAGGAAAGGAAACAAGGGAAAATAAAATATTTTAAGAACAGTAACAACATTAAAATAAATATTTCCTATATAAACTATATACAAAATTAACAAAAAAAGAAGAGAAATTAGGTGGAACTCTAACCCAAGACAGTGGAAGACCATGGTAGAGAGGCTATGGCACTACCTAAGACTAGAGAACAATGGTCTGATTTTTTAGTGTCGTTCTCCTAGAAGAGCTGCTTACCGTAGATAAAGCATTCATTGTAAATCATCTTTGTGCAGTATATATTTTTCATAGAAAGATACTCAATATGTTATCTGTAATAAGGATAAATGAATATTGAAAAAACGGAATGTTCATTGAAAACTTTATTCTGTTGTTTGTCTTTCCAGTTTTATCGCATCATTAAAGGGACTGGTGATCAGTACGACAATCGCGCCCGTGCCAAAGGAGTCACTGCCAGTTTCTCTCTCAATGGCCTGGGCGTAATGAATGACGAGCCAGCAGATCTCTACCAGGAAAACGAGGAACTGAAGGTAAATTCACTAAGCTCATAACCTTAATAAAATGTATGATGACTAAAAACTAATTTTGATTTGCTTGGCAATTACGGATGTATTTCCTAGGATGCACATGCTTGGGGGAACATTCAAAACAGTTCCTTTATATGTGTCTGGGCTAAATTTTGTAATGCAATACAGTTCATATATGAACCTGGCTACTACATAAGAAGGGTGGGCCTACATGATGGGGGAGACGGATTGTTTTAAGTGGCGCGAAAATAGATTCAAATAAATTTAATTAGTTTATTGTAAAGGGAAGGAAATACTGAATGAATCGAAGGGTGAGTTATGCCCACAAAATATACGGGGGAAGAGTTGGGCTGATAAAGACAGGGAGCTTAATAATTTAACTGCCCAAATCATTCCAAAAGCTCCATTTTTGAACCACAGGTAGTTATGAATTTTTGCAGGAGGCAAGCTTCACTTCTTCTGTGGCGACCATATTGGCCAAATTCAAAATGGCCGGTATCCAACAGTCCTAGAATGATATGTAAGAACTCTTTTAATCAGTTCTGATGAATGGTGAATCCATTTCAGTTTATATTTTGAGAACTATAGCTTATACAAAACGTTAGTTTTCAAGGTTATTACTGTATATTTCAAAATTTAAACAAATCTACGTATAAACATTAACCTTATATTTCTATTATTTTTGCAATTATAGTGACTGAAAAAGACACGTGATCATACCTATATGTACTATATAGAATTCTATAGATGTGATAAATAAGTACAATGTATCTGTAATAAAAACGCTGTTGTATCCATTGAGCAGACAATTGGGTACCTAGTTCACTTGAAAAAATAAATAAGAATCTGCATCAACGTCTGCTTGTAAACATTAGTAAATACACAAGTACAATTTTCTTAATTCCTTCACTCAAAGTACTGGATCTCAGGATCATGTTTATCCTGTAGATGGTTGCTCACTAATTTGCGTCTTTGTCATCACTTCAAAAAACCACCTTTACATTTGCCGAATGTCGTACATCAAACTCTAGTACTACTACATCTACAGTTTCCTCTGCATGCTTTAATGCACCCACAGTGAAATACAAGAGACCATCAGCACGAGTTGTCCAGAAAGGGAGCCATTTGTTCCTCTGCTTGTCATATTCCCATCCCCATTTATCAAAAGTTGGGAGTATTTCATGGCATGCGCTTGAATGCTTCGACACAAAACTTGCCTGTAACAGTGATCTCTTCATGTTCTGAAAGAGGGTAGCTTGGGTAGGTAATATGCTGTCCAATGATTGGCTACCGTTAGAAAACAGATGGTTCCTGGCTACATTTACAGATTTTTGTACATATATATGCCAAATGCATATGTAGAATTCACTGTATATGAGGTCAGAAACGTCTCAATGTGAATCATGTCAAGAAATAAAGTTCTAAACTGAAGGACTCAGGGTCTTCAGTCACTCTGAGCATGGTCTCAGCTAAGTTTTGTGTATTATTCCACGAAGTCCATACTGTTTTTTTCCCTAAATTCGAGGAACTGAGATGCTTTGTCAAAATCCGTTGGTACATGGAACAGATGTAGAGCCAGCAAATTTGATGGATCAAGCTGTACTTCAATGCTGTGCCCTGGAATGTATCGGTAATATTCGCCACTAACAAGACCTATCCAGAGCTCTTGTTAGGCCAGATTGTTGGAAGAAAGCATTTCCAAGAACGGCTTTGTCAATGCCAACAGTTAGAATAAATACTTAATGTCCCTGAGATGATACTTGAGCAAGATGCAGACTGATGCACGTATGTGCCTCTGCGGTTGCATGGTTGCAGTCCTGATGTATCAAATCCTATATTGTTGTGGACAGTTTCTGTTTTATTGCTGAGGAGTAGTTTTCCATCTATGTCAGTCTTGATCAGCTGTTTAATGATCAAAGTGAAACGTGGCGCCTCATCATCTGATTGACGTACATCTGTCTGACTTCTACATAAAACATGAGGTGCCATATTGGATCCAAAAATCTGGATTAATCTCTTTCTAGAAATAGACGTCTAGATAGGTGCCCATAAAGAATACACGGAGTAATCTACCTACGAATAAAACCAAGCTGTCTGGCGTAGGCAACAATGCATGAAGAAAAAAATGGAAGAGGATGGGCGTAGTGGACGTTAAAATTCCTAAATTGACACAGACTTAGAATTAAACAGAGAAATAAAATTAAAATATATATATAAGATCTAATGAACAATTTACAGTTAGGATTTGGGAATAATTCATCTTGGAATATGATGCTTAAGGAAATAGAAAAAATATAATATACTTTATATGGACATCAAAGACAGCACTGTGGAAGTCGTACTGGCTTGACGTCATGAGCATCGAAAGGGTGATGAATAAAATAAGTGCACGAGGAAAGGATGTTGGGAATATAGTCAAGGGGTGACAAGAGACTTAGCCATTTCAAGGGTAAAAGGAAGGTTTCTTATGGCTGGTCATATTGGACAGGCAAGCGTATTGGTGAACAGATAGAATATTAAGAAAGGTAGTTGAAATAAATCATATATAACGATAAGTGAAAATACAATTGATAAATGATCATAAGGCGTGAAGATGAATATTCACAGGACTTAATATCAGTTTACATAAGATATGAAAAAAAAATAGTTGTTGCAATCACTATGTGCAGTGAATACGTATCATTATTCAGTTTACGTAAAATGTATTTTTCATATGAAATAACATCAAATGCAGATATAAGCGTTCATACATGTACACCTTCCAGAAAAGAATATCGGAGCTGGATTCCCTATATTAAAAAACATGCAGAAAGTTTCATTACCGGACATTTTACTGTGACTGATTATTAGTTTTTCGCCCAATGTCAGATTCGTCCATAATAGCCGTCGCAGGGAGTAATTATATTGGCTCCTGCCAAAAAAGAAAGAAAAAAATGCTTATGGTCACCTCTACCTTTAATAATAAAAAAAATGGTACTTTAAAATGAATAATCGAGGTGATTTTGTGGATTAAACCCTCTGACTAGTATGTCCCAGCAAAGCGATGTTCAATATTCTATAAATAACTGTGGACTCGAACCATTTATCTTCATACAATAGTTAAATGCATTTATTCACCTAAATGTAGAGCTTTCATTCCACGGAACTTTATAAATTACAAGCATTAAGTATGAAATTTCAGTATTGTGTTTTTTGCAACTGATATTTTATGCCCATTTTAGTACTGACGTAATACCTTTCATTAGACCAAGGTTAGTCAATAAAGCATCGCCATTGTCCTCTTAACTTATGTTCCTCGACTGTTACTTATTAAAAGTTCGACTGGACCATATGCTCTTGTTAAATCAAATATATCTTTCTTATTCATCATTAATTTATTTATGCAATTTGTCTCCTCTCTTCTAACAACAAAAGGAGGAGATCCAGAAACTGGCTGCTCAGATGGAGTTCATGAAGATCGTACATATGGAAATGCACAATCGCCACCTGAAGCCTAAACCAGGTGGTTACTTCAGCGAGAAGAACTCTGTGATGAGCAGTGCCCAATCCCCCGGGGGTAAGACCAACACCAACCATCCAGCCTCTGCTGCTGCCAAAATGGATTGCAGCGGGGGAAACGAGAACTCATCGGTTAGGCTTTCCCCTGCGGCTGAGCTGGCCTCGGAGAGAGTATGACTAGTTGCTCAGAGTGAAGAGGTATGGTTGTGAAGACATGTGTAAGATTCCTCTAAGTTTTTTAGAGATGAATAAATGTTTAATGAAGTGATATAGATATCTTTTGGGTAAAGTAGATTTATTTTTAATTGAAATTAGTTGAGGATGGCCAAAAAGGAAATAATGATGATGTGCTTTCAGAAAAATGATAATTTTTTTTTTCATAAACTGAAAAGATCTTTTAGATAAGTTTATGAGAAGGTATTTGCGTTGAATATATAAATCATCAGTATTCGAATGAGAAGAAGCAACGCATAATTGTTGGATTTGTGAATTTCGATATCTGAGAGTTAAATCAGTTATTGTTTATTGAATTAGTATAATATAGTTATTAGGGAACTGTCTGTAGCTATGAAGTGTGTGGATTGGATGCTTTCAATAACTTGGTCTGCTGCAGACTTATATCACAATATAAAATAAAAAAAATGTAAAGGTTTCATTTTTTATTCAATTCAGCCGTTGCAGTATTATTTCTATGACCATAAGAAAGAAAACTGAGAACCTACTGAAGTTTACAAAGAATTAGAGAAAAAATGCGTGAAGTTGATAGGCAGAAATGGATAGATTTTATTATTTTTCTAAAAAGGCAAGAAAATGATATTTACATTTGAACATATTTGTGCTTAGATTCTGATTTTTTAATAGAATGGAATATAGATGGACTATATTCTAAGAGCTTTTTACAAAAGCTGTACAAGTCATGCACTGGTACTAACATATTATCAAAATTTTGACAATGGCCTTAAATGAAATTACTGAATTTTTACATATGCCTTTCCTGCCGTTTGAAGCAGTTTTGTGGTGATCATTGACGAAATGCTGATTTTGTGGTCCTGAAGCCTTAAAAATTATAAATGGCAATATATTTAAAACCAAAAGATTGACTCATTGATAATTTGCTCCTTTCGTCAAGTATGATTTTATGGGTTTTGTTTGTTGCTAATTGGACAAATGAATCCAAGATAACATTATGTATTTTATTAGTCTTAAGGAAATTTTCAGGAAAGGGATGAAGTTAAATTTTGACAACTGTTTTAGAACGGTCATGCTTATCTGTGTGCAAATTGTAGCATCTATTGTTGACATGATATGAAAAAATTTATCTAATATTTTAATGATTTCTACAACCATTGATATATATATATATATATATATATATATATATATATATATATATATATATATATATATATATATATATATATATATATATATATATATATATATAATAGTCTCCGAGTTGCTAAGTGAAGTGTTTTAAGGTAAGGTAGAACCCGTTGATAAGAAATAATTTTCCTTGGTCAATCTACCTTTTTTCCTTTGAACTAAACAGCAGTATTGAACTCTTGGATGGCACTTCTAATGTCAGAGTCTTTTGAAATAGGAATATATTTCAGAATATAGTACAACTATCTTAGTGAAAAAAAAGTGTTTTATTGTGGAAAATATGTAAGGGTCTTTTATAACAAATAACGTACTAACATGGAGGGTTTTGAATATTCAGAGGTAATTTAACATCTCGCTAACCCTTTCTATCATTAAATCTTCTTCGTAACGGAGTATTGTAATTGCCATAGGAAACTCGATTTTGATATATCCCTATTAAAAGAGCTTCTTGTGTGCTTCCATTCTTACGGTTGAAAACTAAGCGAAAGAAAAATCAGCGATCGCATGGTAGTCTTTTTTTTTTTTTCACCGTAAATTTACTGTCAGATTAATTCCCCTCCTTAGGTATCATGATACATTCAATACTAGTTGTGTGTAACACTGTTAGTTATTGCAAAATTTATATGATGTGCTCTTAATCTGAGAGAAATTTCATGGTGAGTTATAATAAACATTATATATTGAATGCTACGAGATTGTCTCTCATTTTTTTTTTTATTTGTTTAGTTTTGTTTTGTAGTAACGTTAAGCTGTTCAATATTGACTTTATACCTTTGATATGGTATAAAATTGATTAGATTTTATGTTATAAGTTTGTAGCTCTCTGGATATCGGGTCATTGTCTGGGAATAACTTTGTTATTACCATTTTCCAATAGCCTAATTATACCTATTATTATGTAATTTTTATCTTTAGACATGGCTCCACAGGACTTTCTTTTGAAATATAAGATTTTTCATCGGAAAGTAGCACCTAAAATTATTTAATTTTTTGTTTGTAACTTCTGAAGTTCTTAACATTTGTATGTAAAATGTTGAATTTTTAAGGTTTTTGTGTAATTTGATGAGCAGATATAACAGGATTTTTTTAAGTATAAGAAAATTTTTGTTTTAGAAGGTGCTATTTGATAATAAACAGGAGGATCTATTACGTATTGCATAAGATAAGTTTATAGAAACATACTGCTAATATTAGCTAACCATCAAGGGATTCTTCGGTTGACTAAGCCAGCAAGTGCGTTTGGGATTAACACTGTCATCAGCGGAATAAAAGAAGTATATATTTTGTTCTTGTCTAGACCAACTCGGTGTCAAGGCTGTTAGCCATTGCGAACTTAACTATATATAAATGTATGTCTGTCTGCTTTTGTTTATGTGTGTGCTTGTGCAGAACTAAGTATTTTTATTAGTGAACCCAATAAGTTAGTTAGCATAAATTTGTAAAGGCATCTTTAATTTTCCGTTTACTCTTTTGTCTTAAGCTCTAGATTGAGTTGTAATAATCTTGCTTTATTGGTTTGATATAGTTACCGATTTCGATCTGATTTGGTTGATGTACAATTTGAGTGTGATAATTGTTAGAGAAATTGTAATGGTGGTTCATGAGATAAACAGGTATGCTTCTTAGAGAATATTGACAAGAAAATATTTTTTTAGAGTACAGTATTTTGTCTTTCTCTGAAAAGTTGCCATCAACTTCCAATCAATTCAGAACTCCTGCTGTAAGTTTGGAAGCATTTTTTCCAATCATCGCTAGCACATTTGGAAATATAACATTTCTCATTCATCGCCAATGGTGCATTGGTTTCAGACAAAAGAAAAGTATTTTGTGAATGTATTTAAAGATCAAAATGAAGTAGCTAGTTGTTTATAGTACAGCAATGATCCATTATATAGGAGTCACTAATAGGCTCTGTAGGGATATTTCCGCAGAACTTGTAATGAAGTGGATCTCATTGCTTTTTGGTCCAGTAACTACCAGCTTCTAATGATTTGGTCTTCAAATATGTACAGTACATGTATCCGCATACGTGGAAGCGGCGGCTAATGGGAAATTGAAAGATCTGCACAAGTCTCGAGGTGGAAAATTTGATTTTGAATTTTTTGAAGGGACCAAGTCAGGCAGGATATAAGGCATGTAGAAGAGTATTTTAGTAATTCGAGATAGCTAAACTGGCCCTGCAGAGCAAAAGCTGGTTTATAGATATGTAGTCAATGCGGCATGGAAGTTTCACGCAGAAGTTGGAAGATGAATAAAAAGATTTAATATTTAAAGATTTCTTTGTTGTAAGAAGGTAAACCATGTAATGCATAGAAATTTCGAAATTGCCGTAAGCCAAAAATGTAAAATATTTTGTCATTTTAGTTTTTGGAGAAGTAAGGATAAACTGCCTTTCGGAAATCGCAACCAACTGCATTTTACTCCTGAGCCCCAATTGATTTCCTTTTCCGATAAATGTCGTAGTTGGGCGTTGTATTTTCTGGGTATAGTTTCTCCGTTTTTTTCTGAAGAAAATCCTACGTGTAAAAATGGATATTCTTCAGGGACTGATCTAAAAGACATCGCAACGTGACCAATAGGCAGGTCATGTTGCGATAGGCGTAAGTTATTGTCAGAATGTCTATACCATCAATGTTCACTGTCAATATAACTATTGTTTAACTTATTCAATGAATGAAGGCTTACATTTAAGGATTATAGTCATACTTCAGCCTCTTGTTATGATGCATGATGACTTAGTGAAACTTCTATAACTTGTATGTTGTCTGGTTTAACCCATAGGTCATAAGAATAATCAGATTAATATTGAATGGACTCCATATGTTTAGAAGTACCAAATAAAGAGGTCTACTATATTTTATGCATTTCATTTATGACTCCCATCTGCATTCTTTAGTCTGCTGAAGGTTTTAATTAAATATAACAATGTTTTATCCTCGTGCTGTATAATATTTTCAAGAGATTTCTCCAAAATGTTAGAAAATGTTTGGTTAAGTGACGGGAAATAGCCTTCAATGTTTTCAAGCTAAGATACAGCCCTGATTATTTACATAATGTACATTATAACTAGTGTTGTGTGGTCATTTGCCGGTGTCATCCGTAACATTTTAAACGTTGAACTTTTAAAAAAGCCCAAAACCATTGTTAAATCAAATCTCATTGGTGAATAACGTCTGTTAAGTTTCTACTAAGTTCCCATTAAAAGGATATGACATCCGAGGGATTATATTCCAAGCATGGAATGTTTTCTGAGACTAAATTTGTAATATTAATTAACCCCCTTTAGTCTAGTGATTTTAGTTGAAAACATCATATTAATTATAAATGAACTAAAGAAAGGTTTTATTAGACTAGTAATAATAGCCCTAACAAATTATCAGAACTCTAATAAAAAGATGTAAGTATAGCAAAGCTGCCATCTTGGATTTATTCTCGAAAACTATAAAATGTATATACTGTATTGCCCCGATTAACTTCAAATAGATAGCAAATGGATCTTTTTTTTTTTCAACTGGGATTCCTATGAAAACTGCATCTAGTTTGTTTCAGTTATGTTCCATATATTACAAAATGATAGTAATAAAGGTAGCTAAGTTATAAACATCATAATAATACGGTATAAGTGTTTAAAAAAACCTTTGTTAACCTTTTGCAAAAGTGTTTAAAGTACTATGTACTAATTCAAAAGACTACCAACACCATTAAAACACTACTGCCATTTATTTCCACGATACATGTACCGTTCTCTATCAGAAACTCCATCGTCTTATACTTCTATATTGGAGTTACTGCAGAGTATTTTGTGACATTCACGGAAAACTAATGAACATTTTAAACCATGTTTTCTGCACGAGTACGTTAAAGTACTGCGAATATTATATTTTGTATTTACATCGTCTGATATCGAACATAATTGGTTGTGCTGGTTGAGGGTCAGTGAATACTAGTAAGAGTTAACCACACTAATATCCCTCCCCGAATCCTCAGGTAGCAGAGATGTATTACCATTGCAATCCTGAAATTGGTAGTAGACCCGTAAGCTATGGAATTTAGCACAGTAGCTGAAGTCGGTGGACATGACTGGGCTAGAACAGCTTGCACCATATTTTTGTTAGCACCCTTTTCAATGAAACGTCTGCATCGTAGGTCATCGGACGCCTTTCATCCATGCATGGCTGCAATAGAATTCTTTCCTGGCATTAATTGACTTCTTTTAGCCTGTTTGCATTGTAGAATACTTCAGCATATATTTTTATGATCCTTGTTATACCTTTGTCTTTACCAATCCCAACCTACTGTGAAGTGGACTCTTACCTCAAAATGGTGTGAATGTAAAGGAAACCGTTGCAGGTAGTTAATCCAAATGACATCATTGTAGCTTCAATACACATTGTCGGATGTTGGTTGCACCACATTTTAGTTCTGATTTTGATGTTATTTTTCATTCACCATTATAACATAAAAACACAGGAGTATCAGGAAATCAATGATCTCTGCAGTGATACCAACATCGCTTTTTTAGACGCTCAAACTGCTGCCAAGGTGATCATAAGGTCTGTATCTCCACGTGCATGTATTTTCTGATATCCAACACTTTGAAAGTTTTCACTAAGCATCATTAAAAAGCTGCTTACTCGTTCTGTTTGACAGAAAATTATAGTTCTTTATTGACAGTTTCATGCTTACAGAAAATAGGGGAGTTTTAACCTTCACTGCTAATGTTACTGGCATCCTTGATTAATGGAAGGACCCTCTAAGTAACCATCAAACGCTATCACAACTGATTTACCATAACTTGTAAGAACGTAGTTTGTATAACTATTACACATGTCTGAGACAAGCACACCAACCGAACATGCCTGATATTGTATAATCTTTATTCCTCCCGTAGTAATAAGGTCGTGTGTTGTGATTACTTTCTTGGGAACATCTCGAAATATGATCTTGCCAGGAACTACTGCTGCTATGGAAGGTGCCATGTCCAACAAGTGCGTAAATTTTGTGGTTTATGTTGTCTACAACACATTGAACGAGCTGATGCGAATCTATTAATGTATCAAGGTTTGATGTTATTGATGCACTCCTTACATACTTCAGTACTTTGCTAAAGGAAGAGCAGAAACCATACTTATGTAGAGTCTATAAAAGTCGTGAACCGAAAGGGGGTTGCATTTGCACTGCCAGTCCCAGTGGGAGAAGCCCTACAACAGAATGGTGGTTTTATGGCTTGACGTAGACAGGCTGATTTCTTATACACTTGAAGATTGTCCGGCAATAGGTTCATTATCCTCAGTCAGTGGATTATAAACATTAGAAGTTGGAAACTATTTCACATCGTTCATAATCAATTTTGCAAGTTGCTTCAATTACTCTTTGTTTTTCAGTCCGTTCATTCTCTCCTTTTGGCGTATTGTGGTATTCATGATGTATAGTAGAAGCACTTGCTCGAAATAAATAATTTTTTTCTTCATTTCATATTTGTAAATATCACATTATCACCTAATAATTCTGAAACTCTCTGTTTCATATAGTGTTGAGAATATGCATGATATTATAAAACAGAAAGCTCTAGATTTGTTTCAAGGCAAATGGTTATTTGGTCTTTAACATTGTGTTTAGGTATTGTATGGCAGCAAGAAAACTATTTGTTCTTTCCTTCTGCTGTGGTCGCCCTTTCAGTTCCAGTTGTTCATTTATTGTTTCCTTTTGTGGTGCATACCTTACTGGAATTTCTTTTCCATATCTGAAGTTTACGTTACATTGGTTGTGGTAAACTGCATCTAATACTGGAAGATCCTCAGAAAATACAAATGTTGCTAATACTGGTTAGCTACATTCATCGTCCCTGCTAGTCCTTGCATTCATGATAATGGTAGCATGCAATGCTTGAATTTGAACTGTAAAAACAACATGTCCTCTCTTTCTACCATCGGAGTTGTCTTCCTGCCCACAAACCATGCTAGGCCGTTTTTATTTAAATTTCCCCTCTTGTAATCGAAACACAGGTTCATTATTAGTACTACCAGCTGGTTTAGCCTTTTTAAATGTTCCAATATTGTTTTGATTATACCTGTTTTCATACATTTAGAAAGCGTTCGTTTATCACTTCCTCGTGATTCACGTGCTTTATCTATTCCCCCACATCCTTTGCTTGGTAAGGTAGCTGTTCATCAGATAAATTCTTGCCAAAAAGGACACATTTCACAACTACATTCCCATCCCAGATAATTACATCAGGTCAATAATATGCAATTGAAACGAGAAAAATGACCTAAAATACGGTAACAAATAAAGAGAACCTGCATGGTTTATGATAAAGAAAAAGACCTCAACAAACATATAAAATGCCTTACTCAAGTTTATCACATGTAAAAAAAAAAAAAAAATAACTGGTTTCAAATAACTTATTTGGTTCAAAAAAATTTCTATTTGATATCTAATTTTCTAGACTTTTCATGATTTGTTATATATATTCTGAATTTATAAAACTACTTTATTTCATATACAATTAGTTTGATATTTAACCTTTTGTTCACCAAGTGCAACTGGACTATATGCTAACTGAAGTCATGGATACTTTATATTGATCATTGTGTACGAATATGTATACCTGATTATAGTTGCTAATTCAAACAGCAAACTGAGGAACATGAGTGAAAAACGAAATGAAAATGGAAGGGTGGGGTATTGGATATGACACGAATAGAAAATTTACACTGGGAAATATAATTGACAGAGAGCAAACATAAACATAGATCCCCATACAGACATAAAGCGTGAGTGAAACCATCAGCCTAACTTTTTTCTATCTGGCTGTTGATACTATATCTAATAAGAGGTCTCATAAAATTGACAGGGGATTCCATAAAGTCTCGGTTATTACTGCGCAATTCAAGAGGATAAGGACAAAAGCGCATCGTGAATAACTTGAATGGAAGTAATAAGGGAAACTGCGTAAAAATGGTATATTAAATAGGAATTTTTGCAGGGGATGAAATTGCTTAACATAAAATGTTCAAGGGCAGTCTAGTAGTTACGAAGGCGAAAAAATAATGTCGTAAACAGAACCTTTAATCCTACCTAGAAAGATTTGCTTTGTTGCTGCTACGGTGATTTCTTGAACAAAATCAATGAGAGAGCGTTTATACCTATCCATCTTGTTTGAGACTCCCTATTGCTCAGTTAAAAAAACTGCAGAACCAACCGATTTGCCTGGGTAATTCATTGTGTCACTGTTGTTATATTTTACATAATATGCTGAACATTCCACACCATACTCATTATCCATTGCAATTTCACAGCCACCCACATGCATGCACACACGTGTGTGTGTGTACTATATATATATATATATATATATATATATATATATATATTCCCTCAGGGGAATGGAGAGAGAGTATGTTGCGATGGGTTTCTTTGGCAGGTCGTCGTAGTCCACCCAACCTGACCAAGGCCGTCTCGAAAGAAGGCCAGGTCAGTGGGGTGGGTAAGAAAGGTCCCACGTGTGCTGTATGCTGTGAATAAAGGGGTCGCGCCCTATTTCTTTGCAATTTCCTGCTGTTATTACAGAAAATATTACTGTTTTGGTATCCAGACTAATGCCTTTTATGTGCTAAATTGTTACAATTATATTGTTTATTTATTATGCCTTAACTAAACCACAGAGAGTGTACTGTAGTTTTTTAAGAAAGAGATGATATCCCAAAGCAGCAAAGTGTCTGAAAAACAATTTCGTAAAAACAATGATAAAATAAAAAAGTTGTAGCATACTAACAGTGTGTGCGTTTTATTTTTCATTCTTAATTAGGCTAGTACCATGGGAAAGTATTATTGTGCTTGTGTGAGAGAAAGAAGGGTTGTGGATGACCAGGTGGCTTTGCCAGGTGTTCCCGTTAGCCTGAGGACTTAATCTGATCCGTCTTTTCACAACTTAACTCCTACCTTTTCAGTCTCCATATTAATCGATCTACTTCTACCCCCACTGACCAGGCCTGTATTCGAGACGGCCTTGACCTGACCGTGTGTCCAGCCAGGAGGAGATCCGGTGGAAGACGTCCTCGGGTAAAGAATGACAGGACGATGTCTGCCTTGACTCACCCGTCCGTCATTCGTGCCACCATGAAGAGCACATCTGCCCGATGGAACCACGACAATTCTTCTGTGAGAACTCAAGAGTTTTGCACCATATCAAGTCCGTTAGTGGCGTCTTTTGATGTCGACCCGGGAGATGAACTTTCAGAAAACCTAACAAAGGCGTCGTATGGTTCGGTTAAAGATTTATTGAAGGTAACGCAGTCGTAGTGAGTCCGTTAATGGCGTAGCCAAAACTGCAAAATTACCGTCCAATCCGGGAGGTCACCAGTTGTGAGGGCACGTAATGAGAAGCAGCTGAGAACTGACTTGTTTATTATTCGGGACATTCTGTTTATATACAGGAAGTGTGGACGGAAAGGAAGTATCCAGGTCAGGGCGAACGACCTCCGTCGCGCGAAGGTCAAGTCTGACCGGGCATTTGTGTTTCTTGCAAAAGTTTACATGCTATGTGTGGAGCATCAAATACATGCAATGGCCCAATATATACATGGGGTAAAAGGCCGGAAAAATCTACATTCATTAGTACATACAAACAGGCCATAGCAAGTACAGTTAAATAATGATATGTACAAAATTCGGATTCGGCGAACCGAAATCCGGAAGAATTATGTCTTTACAACAACAACAACAACAACAACAACAATAATAATAATAATAATAATAATAATAATAATAATAATAATAATAATAATAATAATAATAACAACGGTATTTTCGCGTCTAACTTCATATGTATCCAGTCAAGAATGAGCATTCTTATGTAAGCCTACTCAAATACTGATTCAAAGAATTTATAAGGTACTTATAGATTCAATATATGTGTTTTTTTCAGAACTTGTTTTTTCTTTCTTCCGTATGGGGTTTCTCCCGTGTTGGGGCGTAATGTTTTTTCTAATGTCACGAAAAGATTGATTTTTCTATTATGATTTTTCATTACCAGTAATTATTTTCAAACAAAGAAAAAAAATTCAAATTGATCAAAATAACATATAAAAGAAAAACTTCAACAAAGAAAGACCTTTTAACGTTCAAAGGAATGAAGTTTTCAGTACAACATATCATAGAAAACGACTGTGAGTGATACACAGAAAATTATATTTTAAAGGGTAACATCATTAAATACAAGAACAGCCTCATACCGTAAAATATTCTTGAAAAAAAAAAAACGACGCTATTTGTTATTCATTCTTTACTTCAGGAAAAACAAACATGCACATAGAAGTGAAGATATTTTATCTAGTTATATTTCTTTTTCATCCACAAGACTTCATTACCTGAAACTATGTACATAAAAATATATATTCAAAATTAAATAGTCATTCAGTATTTGGAATCCAAGATAATTTCGGCCCACCCAAATTCCTATTTGTTTCGTGTATTCTACGCTAGTCCTTCTTGTATGTTGATTATTTGAAAAGTAACATGGAAAAATAGAAAATATTGATGTCTTGAGAGGAGTGTTTAAGGAAGAATGAAAACAGTTATTTCGAATTTGTAATAGCAATTTACTTCTCATGTTAAATAAAACTACCTTCCTTTTCAGTATCTCCTTTCTCCTTTTTTTTTTTTTTTTTTTTTTTTTTTGTTCCTCGAAGCTAGAGCGATGCATTTCTTAATAGTTAATCTGTATTTTTTTCTTCAGAAGATGAAGGCGATCAGAGAGAAAAGCGCAGTTACATTCTATGCACTGGAAGAAATTGTAGTCTATTCAAGCTTATTTTACTTTGTCAGTGTGAAATGCAATCAGTTTTTGGGAGTTACTTAAACTAGTGATTTTGGGCATCAAGACATGTCCTTCATTGTAGCGTTTATTTTTGTGTTAAGGATATTTAGAGATCTATCTCGTTTACGGTTTGATCTTGTTTTGGTATGAAGTTATATCAGACAATATTTGAAAAAAAATATTATGTTGTAAATGGCTACTGTTTTGAAGGCTATGATTTGGTTGGTTGCAATGTTTCGTCTAAATGAGTTTTTATTTTATTTAAACTCAAAGTCTTACAGAAATGTGATTTTTAAATCTGTAATCTGTTAAATGCTTTCTGGTAAAATTGGAAACATATTATAACTAAAATTTCTTATCCAATGGAGTACCGTGTCATCATTTAGCTTCGTTTAAGATATTTTGTATTGCTTATCCTAGCTTCTCTTTTTTGTCATTAGTCTGATAGTCTTTTTGTATTAAACTTAGAATTTGTAAATTGAGCCGTTTCATTAATTTGTCACGTTAAATTTTCATGCTAGTTATGAATGAGATACAGGAGTAGAGATTAAAGTTTCCTTCTGGAGGTCCTCTTCTATTACTCCATTCAGATCTTTATTCGACCGTTTTGTATACCTGATCATAATGTAGTTCTCGAACAAATTCTTCTTTAATGCCATGACAGTTTATGAACAGTGAAAGCCTTATTTGAAATTATTTTGATTTCAATTGTAGGCCTAAAGCTCTTTTTCAGTTTCCCAGCACACTATTATGTAAAGTCACAGGTTTTTGAAGTACAACCACTTCCTTAAAGAAAACAACCCCTAAGATACAGGAAATGCAAGAAAAGTATGTTTCGCTCGACTCGGAGAATTGGTGCTGTTACTCCAATAGGTAAATGTGGTTACAGCAGTTGTAGCTTAGTCAATTAAAGATGAATATATATAACTTCTATACATTTTAGAAACTTGATATGTATGGTTTCAAAACTTTAGGACGCATATGTTAAAAATAAATATCCATTCTCTATTCTGCAGAATGAGTTTGCAATGCAATGGTGTTTATGGTGCGGTTTGACGATATCTAATGTCATACAAGAATACTTAAGACTCTGGAAGCGAAGTTTATATGATTCGCCTTGATGTTAAGGGTGCCTTTGACAATGTTAATCATAAAGCCTTAGCTTTCAGATCTACAGTAATCAGATGGATTTGGTGACAAATTTCGAGGAGCCGTACAGTGACTTCATAACAACATGAAGACATTTTGGCTAGTGTTACAACCTTTAAACCAAAAAGGCAACGTTTGCCGAGCAAATACAGCATATTTCATTCATCTTCCTCCCCCATGCAACCACGGACTGGCCCATATTAATTTTTTCCAGAAATGGATCCCCAATAGCTTTACAAGAAATTCTGAAGTGGTGTATACAAAAATTCTGAATAACGTCCTGTGGGCATATACTTATAGTATATGGTTTAAATGCCAGGTCATAGGAGCAAAAAAGGCAAATTGCTGTAAAAATAAATAGCCTAAAATCCCTAAAATTAATGATTTTGAAGTGATGTATAAAAGAATGTGACTCCAAACCTATGGACATTTATCGAAGGTACCCTCATACCAAATTTCAAGTTATTTGGTGTAAATATCAGGGTATGGGGGCCAAAAAAAGTAAAATTTTGGTCTAAAAACTGAAAAAAGAAGCAAAATGACCCATTTCGAACAAACGTATGCCGAAAATGTTGTTGACTTACTATTCGTACATATCTAAGGTACCTCTGTAAATAATTACGGGTCATTTGGTTATAATATTAGAACACAGGAGACCAAATTATAATTTTTTTTTTCTCAGAAAATGCAAAAAGAAAAAATCAATAAAATTATTTTAAAGGTATATCACAAAAAATAAAATACACCTGGGTATTTGCCCACTTGACCTTTGTGCCAAATTTCACGTTATTTAGCTCAAAACTGACAGATGAATCGATTTGAAGATTTGGCAACAGGAGGAGAAGAAGCATCAGGAAAAACAATATATTTCCTAGAGTAATGGAAATTGGGCCGTCATCAGTAGGGTTACAGCTACAACCATATTTACTTAATGGGAGTAATATTACTTACCATATCTCAAGGTACAAAAAGAACCTCCTCCCCAAAATTAAAAAGGAATGAATAATGTCCGGTAATGTTTCCTGTACCCATGGATCCAATGGCAAGCCAGAGACACTGTTGACTGATTGATTGATTGATTTGAGGTTTTCTGGCATCCTGACATCTAAGGTTATTGACGCCGATATCATTTATCATAAATAAAGAATAATAAATTATAACCATAAAAGCAAAGATGATATTTTAAAAGTCAAATAGCTTTCAGAAGAACTGCTTCTGCTTTAAAGATAAAAATACCGCTAGCATGGTAGGACACATCATGTCCAAGAATCTTGGCAAGAATAGACTTGCCATCCTCTCCTCGAGCCTCAAACATATATCTATTTCTTTCACTATTATAAGTGGGGTATTAGATCAACAAATGAGTCCCTGTCAAAGGTACCAAACAGTCGTCGCAATATGGCTGTTGTTGGCCAGTAAGCAGATATTCATGTGTCAACCGAGTGTGACCAATACGGAGACGACAAAGAGTACTCTCCCACTTTCAGGGCATCATGTTATACTTCCAGGGAGATATAACATCTTATTTTCAACTAACATGCTGTTGCAAACTATTAGAGATCAAATTCTTAATATTGGGTAAACAATCATCACAAAGAATGGGATACCTTCTTAGTTGCAACTTAGCAGCAGCATTCTTTGCCAGTAAATCTACCTTCTCATTTCCAGACACACACATATACATGCCAGAACACAACAAAATTGAACTGTCATACCTCTCTGTCCAATAATGAATAGCCATTCTAAAATCTTTAAGATTAAAGGGTTACTGGAATTAAAAACTTCTTAAGCTTGAAGGACACTTCTTGCATTATTAAGAATGATGGAATTAATCCCCCTCTTCCAACGCTATTTTTTAACAGCGGTTAGTATGCCGTATAGTTCGGCCATGAATATGAAAGCTGTTATAGAGGAAGTGCACCTCTACAATTAAAATCATTACATTATACTCTAAATCCAACGCCAGCATTGAATTTAGAGCCATCAGTATATATAGAAGTCGATTGCTTATGTTTTGCAACATGTTCCATAAAAGAGACCTGGCTTCTAAGTCAGTCATGTTCTTTTTAACTCCAAAAAAATATTTACAAAAAGATACCTCTGGTAATTTCCATGGAGGTGTTGAAGATACCTTGAATGGAAGCACATTAGTTCAAGCTATATCATGTGTGTCTATCAACTGTTTGACCCGGAAACCATAAGGATGAGGAGATTTTGGATGGAACTCAGAGTATGATGTGTGCTTTACAAGGCTTGTAGTCTGATAGACAAGAATTACGGAGTCTTTGCAACCTAAACCAATACCGTATAATGGAGGCTTGGAATAGGCGAAGTTCTAAAGGCTCCTGTTGCCAATTTAATACCAGCATGGTGTAGAGAATCTAAGATATTTAATCGGCTTGGGGTGGCTGAGGAGTATATTTCACACCCCTAACTAATTTTCGAAAAAATTAAGGCCTTGTATAACTTTAAAATAGTTTCGCAGTCTGCCACCCTTGATGTATGGGAAAAGACTTTTAAATGATTCAGAGCCTCAAGAAGCTTTACTTCTAAAGCTTTTAAGTGAGAAACCCATCTAAGCCTAAAATCAAATATCAATCCCAAAAATCTAACTTCATTTACGCATGGGATACGTTAACCTTTGATGTACGTACATATCTGGGTCTGGATGTACTCCCCGAATACAACAGAAATGGGCAACAACTGTTTTACTTGTCGGAAACTTGAATCCATGCATATCACCCCATTGTTTTATTTTGTCGATTGAGAGTTGTAATTTTCTCTTAACCATTGTCATTGTTGCTCCAGCAAATAATATAGAGAGATCATCTACAAATAGTTTTGAGAGAATATCTTTAAGAATGACTGAGAATATCCCATTTATGGCTAGTGTCATCAGGCTTATACTCAGCACACTACCCTGAGGAATTCCCTCTTCCTGACATTTTTTCTCTGACAAAGTTTCACCTACTCTAACTTGAAAAAATCTATGTGAAACGAATGCTTGAATGAACAATGGTAGCTCTCCACTCAGTCCTAGATTATGAATGGTTTTAAGTATACAATATCCCCATGCAGTATCATATGCCTTTCCAGGTCAAAAAAGACCATTACATTATGCTGTTTTGAAGCAAAGGCTTCACAAATAGACATCAGTCGTTGAATGCATTTTCCTAAATCCACACTGATTAGGTGATAAAATACCTTTTTTTTCTCCAGGTACCACACCAGTTTTGCACTGACCATCTTCTCGATGATCTTACATAAACATCATGCCAATACGATTGGTTGGTAGTTTGCTGCTAAACACTCATCCTTACCAGATTTTAAAAAGAAAAAAATGATGGCTAGTTCCCAAACACTTGGATAACTATGATCATGCCCTATTCAGTTAATAATGTTTAAAATAAATAACTTTGTATTAACAGGTACATGCTTAATCATTGTCCATGGAATTCCACCAGGACCAGGGGCTTTATTGTTTCAATTAGCAAGTGCAGATTCAAATTCCCTTTCGGTAAAATGATTATTGTAGGATTCCTCCTTTTCTGTTGCAAAATTTAGCCTTTTCCATTCTTCATTGCTTC
>NC_090739.1:48520789-48583289 GCF_036898095.1 Palaemon carinicauda
ACTAAGATTAGCATTGCTCTTGCTATGCTCATGAACAGACCAAATCAAATTTACATAATTTAAGAGGAATTCCATAATAATGCAGGAATTGGTTGGTGCACACAATGAAAGGCCTTTTCATAGTCCACGCATGCCATTAAAAGTAGATTTCTATATTCTATGCATTTCTGTACAACATGTTTAAAAACGAATGATTTGATCAGCACATCTTCAACCTTTTCTAATTCTTTCATGTTCATCTCTCAGCTTTTTATTAATCTTTCTTTCTAGTCTCTTTAGCATGATATATATTATCATGATAACGGACGTAAATGTGATGCCTCTGTAATTATTGCAATCCGTCAGGTCTCATTTTTTAGCCATTTTCGCATACACTCCTAATTCTCATTCATCCTATTCATGACCTTACTAAAGTGTTTCATCCAACATTGCCTTTTTTCATCTTCTGTTGTTAGAACAGATATACCTCTCTTTCTTATGGTTATATGCTTCTTTTTCTTTGCTCCCTTAGAGATTTCATTAATAGCTTTATGAGGAATTCTTACACCTTAGCTGCTCCCTTAATTCATAGCTTTGTCAGCCTCATCTGCTTCCCCGTCTCAATCCTCTCCCCAGTCATTCCTGCTTTTCTTTTGACTTCACGGTCAATGCTGGAATACATATTTTGTAATTTTCATTACTTCCTCAAAAACTTTCAACGATCAATTTCTGCATTTGGTTCCTTTTTAAAGTATCCCACATATCATTTGACATCCATGGCTTTCTCCTTGTAATTTCATGTCCCAAAATTTTCCTACCAACTGACACACACACACACACACGCACACACATATATATATATATATATATATATATATATATATATATATATATATATATATATATATATACACATACATATATATATATATATATATATATATATATATATATATATATTTTTTTTTTTTTTTTTTGGGCTCAAGCCATGTCGTCCTGATGGAAGTTCCTATAGGGTAGCTTCCTAGGGTATATTACAACTACGGCGATATTCCCAGAGAATTTACCTTAAGGTACCAGAATTCTAACTCCTGGAGCGAATATCCCTCGTGAAAGGGATATCGCAACATATCAGAGGACGTATTCTTGACACGCCACATGTCAATCTGCACCCCGAACAGAGATTTCGTCTCGCAGGGGGCAATTGGCAAGAAACGAATTCGGGAAAGAAAAAGGGGGAGCCGCTCCCAAGGCTCCCTATCTCCCGTTTCGTAAGCGTGCCTGGCGCCAATCCTGGCGCGATCTGTATTCCTTTTTGCGTAGCTTAACAACTCGGTGTTTTTTCCTGTGTTTCTTGCAAATCTTGGATTTATTCTGCTTTTCATGGCTTCTCCTACTTCGTCGGCCTCTGATACGTTGAGTACCATGTCTTTTATGTATAAATGTAGGCTCTTGGTAAATTTTTGAGTGATTAATAGGATTAATCTTTGTTACAAGAGCCGTAGCCTACTAGAGGCGTCATGGACGCTGTCGCTCACTAGGTATAAGTTTAGTTAGTCAGAACGACATTCCCGGTTGTTTTGCTTTAATAAATTTTAGCTATTTAGCATTACATAGGATTTCCTTTCGTGCTTAGTATTATTTTGGCGAAGTATTCGCCATTCTGGCCTACGCTAGGCCATGTAGCCTAGTCGTTTGGTCCTAGTACTTCATGCATGATTTTGGTTTTTCCGAGTGTATTAAAATTTTATTTAAGCTTTAGGCTATGTTTTATACATTTAAGATTGTGTGGAATATTTCCAAGATAGTATACGAGTGAGTTTCGGTGATTTAGGTAATCGATTCTCTTGGTGCCTAGGCTAAGTTGCTTATGGAGCCTTAGTATACTTTCTCATACTCCCCGGTTGCTTTCTTTTCTTCGGAGAAGGTATGCAATCCCTTTCCCTCTGTTTAAGCCTTGGGCTTATCCCTAAGTGGTTTATCTGAATTAATTTTCGATAAAACTATACTGGGGTGTTACTGTACCTTCCTGTTCCAGTAAGTCTGTTTCAAAGAGGGACAGAACAACAGAGTTTTTTAGTCTGAGTCTGTGTTTGTCTGGCTTGGGGTAGAGTCTCCCTCGCTGGCCTGACACAGACAAAGGTGGCTTAGCCTCCTTAGGTCACTACCGAAGGTTTCTGTGGATATGATTCCTTCTTTTGTGATCTACCAGACTAGTCCTTGTTGCTGTTCTCGGGGGAGGATAAGTTTCTTTCCCTGGGAGTAGCAACACCTTCCTTGCTTTGGTGCTCTGGGAGCTGGCAAGTATTGCTGGCCTCCCCCCTTGGATCTCCCTTAGGCTAAGATGAGTTTCTTGGCTGCGGGTGATCCGTCACTAAAGCAAGGTTGGTAGGACCCTCTTTTGTCCCTTCCCCCTCTATCTCCGTAATGGCCTAGCCATTACAGTACTGTACGTCATTCTACATCTGGACCTAGAATAGGTTAGGATGTGGCATTGACTCAGTCCCTTGCCGGCCGGCAGCTCTGCCGGCCGGCAAGGGTCTTCTGCTTTGAGTGCTGCCCGGACCTCCCTTGGTCCCTCATCCATGCCGGCCTGCAAAGTCAGACGGCATTGGTCAGGAAGCCTGAATTAGATTCTCCCCTTCCTTATTTGCACTCTTTCGGATTGCCGGGCTTGGAGGTAGTGTACACTCTTATCCCGGCATCCATTCTGTTTTTCTTCTAGTGCTGTACCCGACCCGGCTGCCGGCCTATGAGGCCGGCAGCCGGGCGGTTGTAGTCCTCTGGTTCTTTTGCTGCCGGCTGGCATCGGTCCTGTACCTTTGCTGGCCGGCTAATGTCAGCCCTTGTCTGCCGGTCACCAAGAGTGTGGCCGGCAGCTGGGTACTACCTTGTGTAGTTGCCGGCCGGCAGTCATTGCCGGCCGGCATTGGCTGTTGCCGGCACTTACTGCCGGCCGGCACATGCATTTGAACCAGCGTTCTGCCGCCTTATAGCTGTTAAGTAGTAAACTTTAAAGCTAGTTATGGTGTGTGCCGGCCGGCAAGTGCCGGCCGGCAAGTGCCAGCCGGCACGTGACCTCCTATACTGTACCAGTATTCTTCAGTATAACATATACTGTAAGAAGAAAACTATAGTATGGGTTTTGGTACAGCACTGTGTGTTCTAACACTTTTGTGTTTTCTTGCACAAGTCTTTTGCTGTTGCCCTACAGATAGGAAAGTGAGTTCTTTCCTGTCTATTATCCAGGATTTTAAAATCATTGCTTAGGTGTGAGCTCCACCTGTTTCCTCTGGAAACTTTGCATTGGTTACTCTAGAAGAGATTAACCATTTGATTTTATTATCTGGAAGGCTGCAGCAATTGGTTGTGAAGGAAACACAAGTGTGTCTTTCCTTTCTGAATTGTTATGCTATACTATGCATATCCAGTTCACTTGATACTCATGGAAATTTCTTCTCTTTACAGAAGGACCCTCCGAAGTGCGGAAGTGTCTTCTGCAACGTCCGCAGCAAGAGCCTCTGCGGACATGAGTTTGGTAGGAGACACGCAGCATGCGCTGTCTCCAAGGGTGATCTCCGGTATTGGGACCCTCAGGTATGTATTGTGTGCATTAATCTAATTACGGAGGCCTTTGATTCCCCTAGGATGGCGGAATCAAGGGATATAGCAAGGGAGAAGCTTCGTACCTGGGTAAGGGGCTTCCAGAAGAACACCTCTGGACCTTATCTTCCAAGTGAGAAGATGAGGCCGTATCTTTTCCCTAAGGCATCAGCTGATGCAGTGATTCCCCAGCCTCAAGAGGAGATCCCCCAAGTTCAGATCCAGGTGGATGCTGAAGTCTCGGTCGCTATGCAAGACATCCAGTTAGATGACAGGATGTCTGTCGTGGACGAGCGTCTGGAGGAAGACCTCCTGGCAGAAGCCCAGGGTGAAGTTCAAGCCCCAGACGTTGTAGAGGAAGAGGTCGACGAGGTGTCGGCTACTCCGGTTCAGATCCCGGAGCCTATTCCCTCAACATCGGCCGGTCTCCCAGTAGAGCTGGGACAGGCCCTCTCCTCCATTGTTGGAATGATCCAACAGATGCAGAAGGAGAATCAGGGGAAGGCGGCTGCAATGGAACTGCGGATGCAGAGCCTTGCAGAATCACATGGGCCCCAGAAAAGGCTCAATGTGAAAGACCTTCCCTTGTGCTCAGATGCTAAACCATGTGTCTGGCTGAGGAAGGAACCAGCTTCAAAGGAGGAGACAGAGCCGAAGGAGGTCATAGTGATGGACCATACTAAGGCTCAAGCTCTGCTTTCATCCTCGTTGAAAGAGAGGGGCTTCTCTAACTCAAAGGTAGCTGCATTGAGCAAGAAGCTCCCTTCCTTTGTGTCCTCTCCTGCTAGAGCCTTCCCCTTTTTACAGAAAGGGTTTGCGGCTGTACTAAAAGCAGTCGAGGCCGACAAGCCTTGCCCCTCCCTGGAGGAGTGTAAACCCTTGTCACTGGCCCTACCTATGGACCACAAAGACTGGAAGGACGTCCATCTTACGTTCTCAGTTGGGAAGTTGGAGGCTGATATCGCCGGACGTCAGTTCGGCGAGGACCTCCCTAAGCTGTCTGACTTTCTCTTGCAGAGAGAGTTCGAGACAAAAGAAAGACTGGCTGCCTCAATGTCTCTTCAGACTACTCTTGAGACGATGGCAAGTGACCCAAGGTCCATGAAATGTTCATGGTGGTTGCCAAAACTCATCTGGCCACAGTGACGAAGGACCTTTATGGCTTCGTCAAGGCGAGGAGAGCTTGTAGGGAGTTCGTGTTCACCTCGGCTACGGTGAGGCACGAGCCAAGGAAACTAATCTCCTCCAACATTTGGGGCAAAGACCTTTTCCCTACCGATTTGGTCAAAGAAGTAGTTGATAAGGCCGCCTTGGAGAATAGAAACCTTCTCCAGAAGTGGGGCCTGGCTATCAAAAGAAAGTCTTCCCCGGATGAGGGTCCTCAACCAAAGAGGAAGACTATGAGGACTAGGCTACCGTCTCGGCCAGCCAAGCCTTTTAGACAGCAACAGCAACTGCAATTGCCATTGCCTCCAGTGCCCCAGATCGTGGCACAAACCCCAACCACTTTTCAGTGGGTACCCCAGGCCGTGTTGACACAGTCCACGGCATTCACCCCATCGTTCGAAGGCCAGTCTACTTCCTTTCGAGCAAAGCCTAGAGGGGCAGCCAGAGGCTCGTCTGGGCGCCCCTCAAGGGGAAGGGGATTCAGGGGTGGTCGTGGTCAGGGAGGCAAGACCTCGGGACGGCAGTCCAAGTGGGATGATACCGGTAGGAGGGAGACTTCTGAAATTTCGGGATCGGTGGACCTTCGATCCCTGGGCCCACAGCCTACTCAAGAATGGACTGGGCTGGAGCTGGTACAGCACTCCACCCCCGGGCCTTCGAGTTTTCCAACACTCCACCCCCGTTCTGGAGGAGTACGTTCAAGAACTGTTGGAGAAAAATGTGATCCGAAAGGTGAAGTCCATCAAATTCCAAGGGAGGCTGTTTTGTGTTCCCAAGAAAGACTCAGAAAAGCTCAGAGTCATTCTGGACTTGTCGCCACTCAACAAGTTCATAGTGTATTGCAAATTCAAGATGCTAACACTGCAACACATAAGGACCTTACTGCCCAAGAGGGCATATTCCGTCTCTATAGACTTGTCAGACGCCTATTGGCACATTCCAATCAACCGTCGACTCTCCCCCTACCTAGGGTTCAGGCTACAACGAAGACTATACGCCTTCAGAGCCATGCCATTCGGGCTAAACATAGCCCCAAGGATTTTTACGAAGCTTGCGAGCGTAGCTCTCAAACAATTACGCCTAAAGGGAATTCAGGTAGTAGCCTACCTGGACGACTGATTGGTGTGGGCAGCATCCGAGACAGAATGCTTGCAAGCTTCCAGTCAAGTGATCCAGTTCCTAGAGTACCTAGGTTTCAAGATCAACAGAAAAAAGTCTCGACTTTCTCCATCTCAAAAGTTCCAGTGGTTGGGAATCCACTGGGACCTTTTGTCACACCGTTTCTCCATCCCGGCGAAGAAAAGGAAGGAGATAGCGGGTTCTGTCGAGAGACTTCTAGATTCCGAAAGGATATCAAGACGCGAACAGGAAAGGGTACTGAGCTCTCTCCAGTTTGCTTCGGTGACAGACCCAGTGCTAAGAGCACAGCTAAAGGATGCAACCGGAGTTTGGAGAAGTTAGGCATCAAACGTGCGAAGAGATCTGAGAAGACCAGTTCCGCTTCGGCTACATACTCTTCTCAGGCCTTGGTCCCAAGCCAGACATCTAAAGAAGTCGGTTCTTCTTCAGCCACCTCCCCCGTCGGTGACGATTCACTCAGACGCCTCGAAGGAGGGATGGGGAGGTCACTCTCATCGGAAAAAAGTCCAGGGGACTTGGTCCAAGCTATTCAAGACCTTTCACATAAACTTTCTAGAAGCTATGGCAGTGCTCCTTACCTTAAAGAAAGTTTCCCCGCGTCACTCGATCCACATAAGGTTGGTGATGGACAGCGAGGTAGTTGTGAGATGCTTGAATCAACAAGGATCGAGGTCACCACCACTCAACCTGGTGATGTTGGCCATCTTCCGATTGGGGGAAAAGAAGAAGTGGTACCTGTCGGCAGTTCACCTTCAAGGAGTCCTCAATGTGACAGCGGACGCTCTATCCAGGTTCACACCGATAGAGTTGGAATGGTCCTTAGACGCAGGATCATTCTCCTTCATTCTGAATCAAGTCCCAGAACTGCAGATAGACCTCTTTGCGACGAAAGACAACAAGAAGTTGCCCCTGTACGTCTCCCCGTACGAGGACCCCTTAGCGGAAGCAGTGGACGTGATGTCCCTCAACTGGAACAGAGGGTCCAGGATTTATCTGTTCCTTCCTCACAACCTTCTGTTGAGGGTCCTCAACAAACTGAGATCCTTCAAGGGGGTAGCGGCAATAGTAGCCCACAAGTGGCCGAACAGCGTGTGGTTCCCCCTGGCATTGGAACTACAGCTGAAGTTTGTACCGCTACCAGATCCAGTTCTGGCCCAGCGAGTCCAGAAGTCGACTGTCTGTGCTTCATTACAGAAAACCCGGACCCTGCAGCTCATGATTTTCTCTCCCTAGCGGTGAGAAAGCGTTTCGGGATTTCGAAAGCCAGCATAGACTTCCTAGAGGAATATAAGTGCAAATCTACTAGAAGGCAATATGAGTCATCTTGGAGAAAATGGGTGGCCTTTGTCAAGGCGAAGAATCCGCAGGAGATCTCGACAGACTTCTGCTTATCTTTCTTCATCTACCTCCATGGTCAAGGATTGGCAGCTAACACGATTTCAGCGTGTAAGTCTGCTTTGACAAGACCCATTCTATATGCCTTCCAGGTCGACCTAGGTAACGAGTTCTTTAATAAAGTTCCGAAAGCCTGCGCTAGGCTCCGACCTTCAGCACCTCCAAAGGCCCTTTCATGGTCTTTAGACAAAGTTCTTCATTTCGCTTCTCTGTTGAGCAATGAAGAGTGTGCGTTAAAGGATTTGACACAAAAAGTTATTTTCCTATTTGCACTCGCGTCCGGGGCCAGGGTTAGTGAGATTGTAGCCCTCTCGAGAGAGGCAGGTCGTGTTCAGTTCCTGGATGGGGGAAAACTGAACCTGTTTCCGGATCCTACGTTTCTCGCCAAGAATGAGTTACCCACCAACAGGTGGGGTCCCTGGAGAATCTGCCCTCTGAAAGAAGATGCATCTCTATGTCCAGTAGAATGCCTAAAGGTCTATCTTCATAGAACTTCAGACTTCAAGGGTGGTCAACTATTCAGGGGAGAAACATCAGGCTCAAATTTATCTCTGAATCAACTCAGAGCGAAAATCACATATTTTATTCGCAGAGCGGATCCTGACAGTACACCCGCAGGTCACGATCCGAGGAAAGTTGCCTCATCCTTAAATTTCTTTAATTGTATGGATTTTGAACATCTCCGTTCATACACTGGCTGGAAGTCTTCCAGAGTGTTCTTTCGCCACTATGCGAAGCAAGTAGAGGAACTAAAGAGATCTGTGGTAGCAGTGGGTCGCGTCGTTAACCCTACTGTTTAACTCTGCGAGGAACAGTGGTTTTAATTGGGACGATTAATTCCAGGGTGAGTGTGTAGTTACATACTGTATTACAAACTAAGTGAGGGCACTGAGTTGCCCATGTAGACTGTTCCATTTCCAAAGGTGAACCTAGCATAAGTGCAGACATGTGTGCCGAGCGTTTCTAACGCTAATGTGATTGATTTGTAATACAGACTTTTATGACTTTGATACCTCGGTATCTTAAAAGTGGCATTTAATGTTTTTTCTTTCAGATAAACAAGTTCTGTTTACTATCATACTTATGCTTAAAGTTTTGGGTTATCCTCTTCTTATATATATATATATATATATATATATATATATATATATATATATATATATATAATTGTGGTTAACCTGTCTGTTTATTGTCTGTCAATGAACTTGTTCTTGAGAACCTTGCGTCTCCTTCACCTGTGTCAATTTATTGGTATAATTGAGCATTCATTCTATGTACCTTATCTGGTATAATTCTAATAAAATTGTTCCTTTATGCAAGCTATGTTGCATTGGTTTATGCTTTCCCTTAACGGGAGGACCCCGTCCCATAAGGGGACGATGGCGGTTTTACTAGTTTCCTCCTATGCGGATATAAACCCTTGTCCAATACAAGTATTGTGCGGAGAACTGGTCGATATTTCAAATTGACGCAGTGGTTCTTTACAAACTATGCTTTACTTAATATAGGGCGAGACCACTATATTAGCTTGCCTGGTATTCATACATAGGTATATGTACTCTTCGAGACTTTTCCAGAGTCTAGTAGGACTCTTCCCTGTAGGGGGCAGGAAGCTCTAACACGGTTTATAGTTAGTTGAAAAGATGTATAATGGTAACATCTTAGGTCTCTAGGTCTAGTCGACCGGGAAAAATTACCTCCGGGGAGTACGGCACGTTCTGAGAATCCACAGATACAGTAATGCTCTGGTATAATTCCATCAGGACGACATGGCTTGAGCCCAAAAAACGGATTTTGAGCGAAGCGAAAAATCTATTTTTGGGTGAGATGGCCATGTCGTCCTGATGGACCCGCCCTTGCCTTTCTAAGAAAGGGCTGTAGGACCCCTCCCTACATACAGTATCTGTAACACCTCGTGTACGCTACAAGGAATACAGATGGCGCCAGGATTGGCGCCAGGCACGCTTACGAATCGGGAGATAGGGAGCCTTGGGAGCGGCTCCCCCTTTTTCTTTCCCGAATTCGTTTCTTGCCAACTGCCCCCAGCGAGACGAAATCTCTGTTCGGGGTGCAGATTGCCATGTGGCGTGTCAAGAATACGTCCTCTGATATGTCGCGATATCCCTTTCAGGAGGGATATTCGCTCCAGGAGTTAGAATTCTGGTACCTTAAGGTAAATTCTCTGGGAATATCGCCGTAGTTGTAATATACCCTAGGAAGCTACCCTATAGGAACTTCCATCAGGACGACATGGCCATCTCACCCAAAAATAGATTTTTCGCTTCGCTCAAAATCCGTTATATATATTCTTAATATCACACCATTCTTCATCAACTGTCAGCTCTTCATATATCAAAGTCTGCTAGATTGCAAATTGATTTCTACAATCAATAGCAAATGTTTCTCTTTACTCATCTTCTGGAAGTTTAATTGTATCAAACCTAGGTATTCTATCTACAATTCTGTTGCGCGCTTTCAGTTTTAATTTCAGTGTGGCAACGAGGAGCTGGTGATCACTACCCATATCTCCACCTCTAGAGCTCCTTCTCTCTTCATTAATATCTATATGATCTATTTGGTTTATGTAATTGCCACATGCTAAAATCCATGTATATTTGTGTATGTTCTTGTCCTGGAAAAGTGTACCTCCAATGACAAGATTATTTGCTGAACAGAAACTTATAAAAGTTGCTCCACTTTCATTCGTAATTTCGCCAAGATCCTCAGCACACATCACATTCTCTATACATAGATTACTCCTTCCAACTTTAGCATTGAAGTCACTAATCAAATCACAACTTTTACATATCTCTCTGGGATATCATCTATTTCACTATGCAGCTCTTCATTGTATTCATCTTTCATTTTTTCAGGGTAATCATTTGTTTGTGTATAGGAAACTATAATACTCATATTGCACTACTTGGATTTAAACTTTGCAAGTAACAATTTACTATTTACAGTTCTCTACTCAGTTAAAGCCTTTTACTGCTCTTGGTGTTATCATCATTCCTACCCCTTCTCTTCCAATTCCATCTGTTCTTCCGGAATATATATATATATATATATATATATATATATATATATATATATATATATATATATATATATATATATATATATACATATATATTGCCTTGGTCTAGGTTTCCTTACCAATCCCATTACAACGTGTTTCACTTAAAGTCAAGATATCCAAACTATATTTCATAACTTCATTCTCCACTTGTAACTTCCCAAACTGACTCATGGTTCTAACATTCCAATTACCAATTTTCAATTTTTCAGTAGTATTTATAAACTGGGAGATTTCTAGCACATCGCTTTGCCCACGACTGGGGGCCATTCTGTTATCTTCACTTTCCATTGGCTGACTACAGTATATCCATATAGGATTCATTGGCTAGATTCACCAAAAGTTAGCCATTTCCTTGTGATGCGCAGCACCTATCTAACGAAGGCAAGTGCCCCTCCCGGTCCATAACAATTCCAGTAAGATCAATCACCAGGCATCAGGAGTAGAAGCCGAAAAGACATATCTGCGATATATCACCTTAAACCCAATCCGTCACCCTACTGCCAGTGACTTCATTGAGATTTAGGGAGCATTTCATCCACACGCGAAGTTCTTGTTACTCCAACAGGTTGCTCATCTGCTTAAGTAACTGTGACAAACGTGCATTGCTAAGTTATAGGCTACCGTATAGCAGGGTAATAGGCCTATATATATATATATATATATATATATATATATATATATATATATATATATATATTTATACATATACACATATATATATATATATAGATATATATATACACATATATGCATATATATACACACATATATTTAATATATACATATATATATATATATATATATATATATATATATATATATATATATATATATATATATATATATAAATGTATATATATATAAGTATATATATATATATATATATATATATATATATATATATATATATATATATATCTGTGTGTGAGTGTGTCTATGTATATACATAAATAGATATGTATATACCTGCGCGCACACACGCACATATACTGTATGTGTGAGGGAGCGAGCGAGCTTGTTTCTGTGTATACTTGCAAAGCTCGTTTCATGCAACATCCACGGTAGGATATCTATGAGGTATCACACTAGACTTTTAATCAAACTAAGGGAATAATTTACTGCAGAAAGTTGTATGAGTTCTCAGAAGAGGACATATTGAAGAGGTGTCCTCCAAATATTTCTAAAGTTGAAAAGATAAAGGAACCAATTAGGATATCTTGATAGCATTTATCTCGCCTTGTCTGAGCGAGCCTGAAGAGGTTTCTTTTAATCTTATTATAGAGGAAGATTCGATGGCTGATGTCATAAATCCAACTATAGCAGAAACTGAAACAATGGATCGACCTCCAACTTCTAAATCTGAGCCCGACACAATAATTAATGAAGCTACCAAACATGTACGTTATGTACCTTAAATTTAAAATACCGCTTGCATAGTACGACGCATCATGTCCAAGAATCTTGACAAGGATGAACCTGCCATCCTCACCCCGAGCATCAAACAGATGTCTATTTCTTTCCAAGATATAAGTGGGACATTAGGTCAACAAATGCCTCAATGTCAGAGTACCAAACAGTCGTCGCAATATGAATGGTGTTGGCCATTTAGCAGAAACTCGTGTGTCAACCGAGTGTGACCAATGCGCAGACGACAAAGAGTAGTTTCCCACTTTCGGGGCATCATGTTATACCACCAAGGAAATATAATGATTCGTTATTTCGCTCATCTCATTTACAACTAAAATATCCCAATGCTGTTGCCCATTACAATAAATCAAATTCTTACTTGTAGGTGAAAAATCATTACAGAGGATACCTTCTTGGTAGCTACTCAGCAAAATTGAACTGTTATAAATCAGTCCTATAATAAAAAGACACTCTAAAATTTTAAAGACTAAAGGGTTATGGGAATTATAATCTTCTAAAGCAGGCATGGCAACTTTTCGTCACCTGCTGGCCGCTTGATAATACACATTCAAGAAACATTACTCTCTCATATATACTCTGACGTTTCATTTCTTTGGTTTTATTCGCTTTACTGTCGCAGGCCCGAATTTCTTTTTATTCCATGATTTTACGTTCCTTATAAATGCTTACAAGATATTTCTTTATTATATCCTATTGATAAAATTCATACTAGTATGAATAAATATAAATTGAAATTTTGATGTAAAAACAAGAAAATTCATTGACGCTTCAATATTGAGCATGATTAATGAATAGATTTTGCACATAAATTCTATTGATGAGTCATGTTCTTTTTATACCAATGAAATATTTACAAAATTATATCTGGTAATTTCCGTGGAGAGGTTGGTAAAATCTTAAACGGGAGCACTTCATTTCTAGCTTTATATAGACTGTCTACTAATGTTTTTGCCTGAAAAGGGAGATTTTGGGTGCAACTCAAAATATTTACAATGTCTAACAAGGTTTGCAGTCTGATATACTAAAGAATTAGGAAGTATTTGCAATCTAAACCAATAATGAATAATAGAAGACTTTCAGTAAAGGTCAAAAGATAATTCTCCAGCGTCTACAAGGAAGCTTGGGATAGGCAACGTTTAATCAAAAATAGATTATTGTAGCAAAATATCTGGATCATGATCTGAAGCTACTTTGAAGTCTTTTGATCCCACACAGACTTGAGGTCTGAAACTGCATAGGAGCCTTTATATTTCCCCATATGTTTCAGCTTTATGTGAATTTGGCGAGCCACCATTGTCTTTACATCAGGATTTCGGTATAATGTGAAGTGTATTAGAAATTCTATCCAACAAAGAAGCTTTTCATCCAAAGCGATATATTTATAAATAATCATGAACCACCATTCCCAATAAGAGCAAATAGGCTATTACAGTCTACAAACATCAGAATGAACCTTATTCAGCAATCTCTCTTTCCACCAACTTGTATCATAAAGAAAACAAAAATACGCTCTCTTTTCTTTTAATGCCATAACTAATGGCTCTAAATTTTCAACACGAAATCGCTTTCTCTGGGCACGGCTCATTTTTCCTTTGCCTACACATACACCGAATAGTCTGGCTTATTCTTTCCACATTCTCCTCTTTCCTCATACACCTGAAAACACTGAAATTACCAAACAATTCTTCTTCGCTCAATAGGTTAACTACTGCACTGTAATTGTTCAGGGGCTGCTTTCTTCTTGATAATGGGAGAAGAGACTCTTCAGCTCAAAAACCCTCGTTCTCTAGTCTTGGTTACTGCCATAGTCTCAGTACCATGGTCTTCCACTGTCTTGGGGTAGAGTTCTCCTGCTTGAGGGTACACTAAGGCACACTATTCTATCTTCTTTCTCATCCATTTGTTTTTTTGAGGATTTTTATAGTTTATATGGGAAAGATTTATTTGAATGTTGTCACTGTTCATAAATATTTTATTTTAATTGTTCATTACTTCCCTTCTAATTTATTTGTTTCCTTTCCTCGCTGGACTATTTTTCCCTGTTAGAGCTTTAGGGCTTATAGCATCCAGCTTTTCCAACTAGCGTTGTAGCTTAGCTAATAATGATAATAATAATAATAATGATAATAATAATAATAATAATAATAATAATAATAACAATAATAATAATAATGGGTGCCATCTGTGCTGCAGTATCAGACAAAAGAAGTAAGCCCTCGTTACTTAGTGAAGCATCAATCTACAAACATCAATATTTACATATGAACTATTCGTAATTTTAATAGCAATTAACATTATTAAAAGAAGATAGGGTGAATCATAAGTTTGTAATATATTCCGATTTAGAAAGTGCTATAAACGCCCTAAAAGGTTATCCACATACGGACCAACTGATATTACCAATAAGGGAACTTAAATTCTATTCGCAAGCGGTAAATATTGGAATATGCTGTACTCCCACCTTTGTTGGAGTTGTTGATAAATAAAAAGTGGATGCTACTGCTAAATCAGAAATAGATTTACTAAAACATGACACTAAACTACCACCTAAGGATTATATAATCATTATAAAGCATTTTATAGTAACAAAATGGTAAACGATTTGTATTATTGAATGTGAAACTAATAAATTAAAATATTGGATCTTCAAACCAGAAGGAAAATAGTATAGAAGTAATTTTAGCAAGATTGGGTATTAGGCACACGAAATTGGAACAGGGATTTTTAATTTGCAGCGAGTATAACACTGATTTAGCTATATAACATTTTTTTGGCTACTATAAAGCTTTTAGAGGACAAAGATATTTACGTTTTGCTAAGAAAAGTTTGTCAGAAATATTATTAGATTCTCAGAGTATCTCTGTTTTTAAGATTCTAACATTTTTAAGAAGCAAAGGTTTTAAAGGTAATATTTAAATTTCTATTTATCACAGATTTTTATATCGTAACTCCTTTTTTGTTTCTTGTGTTAAATTATATTTAATTTTCTATATATTAGTTCAATGCGTATCTATTTTTCCTACCCAAAATTTACTCGGGCCAACTCTTTAAGAATCGAGCTTGACTCATTGGGCTGGTCTTCACCTTTTAATCATATTAATAATATCTTAGCAGGAATTGAAAAGCTAAACTAATCAAATTAGCTTTAATATAACAGTAATGAAGCTAAAGGAATTTCTTATTAGTATACTTTCTGTTAAACTCTTCAACAAAAAGCACAGTTTTTTCCTTAGGCAATAAGTAACATTGAACACTAATAGCCATCTGGTTTAAGGAAACGAGGAACACTTGGGTCTATATCAAAGTCTGTAGTCATATACATAGTCCACCATTTACGTTAGTATTACAAGAAACGGTTTCTTTCATGGTTAAATTGTTCTTATTTCTAGCTGATGCATTGAGTGTCTGACCGATAGCTCTTAGCCGAGTAGAGTTACTCCGAATCACCTCTAATCTATTACGTTTCTAAAGATGATTCGCCTCTTTTTTTTTTTTTTTTTTTTTTTTTTTTTTTTTTTTAATAATTCGAGATTTTTATGACAGATTGCGATAGAAACTAGCATGTTTTGATGTTTTAGTGCGTCAGGAATTCAGTTGGTAAGTGAGTATGCAGTTATTTATACACCTAATAAAAATTTAATCAAATATTCCAACTATTTCTGTATTATTGCACTTAAATGTAAAGGTAACATATGAGTCTTCACGAGCAAAGAAAAAATGTACCAAGTTGATCACCATGGGAGGCTATTACGTACACAAACCATGCCAGAATTACTGTAATCCACCACAAAAAGGAAGGAAAATTGTCTCCATTTTCCAAACACTGCATTGTTTTCATGATGGCAGTAGGCTAGATGACAAAGCTTTATATATGTTATAGCAATAGTCAGTGACGTTATGGCCACACCAGTAAGAAACACAATTAAGCAATGCCCCAAAGGGTACAAATCTGAACTTATCTCAACACCATGATATTTGTGATTCTGCATGTAATTGCACGAGTATGAAACAGAGTATCAACATTGTTACTAGTCATCTGAGTTGGTTAAACATTGCCAAATCTCTCTGCAATGATATCAACGACGACCAATCTCAGATACCATAGCAATGAGATATTAAGTGTAGTGGTCAGAGCTAAGGCAATTCAGTATAGCAACACACAGCCACGAGAATTAACAACATTTTATATAATAAAAAAACCTGAAGAAGCTCTTTGCTTTGATGCACAGTATATGGGACCTCTATAACTTGGTCAAAATTTACTTTGTTATATGGTTTCAGGTTTCCTTCAATCATATGTGGTATTGATATGCACATGCATAAAAGAAAGGAGACTAAAGCTACTCAACTTGACTTTGTATGTGTTATTTTGTACCTGAAAGTGAAGCTTCTGCTCCAGATGATGCTGCTGAAGATGTTGGCTTGACTTCTGCACCATATGATGCTGCTGCAGGGTTGGCTGCTGCTCCAGTGGATATTACTACTGCTGCTAGCATGACTGCTGCTGTGCTTGCTTCTGCATGGATGAATCTGCAGCCAGCTTGGCTGCTATTCCAGATGCAACTGGCTGGATGACGCTGCAGCTAGCTTGGCTGATATTGCAAAGTTTTTAATGCAAAGGCTGAATCTATCAGCATGACTGTTGATCAAGAAATTGATGCAACCAGCTTGGCTGCTGTTCCAGATGTTAATACTGCTAGCTTGACTCTAACTCTTAATGATGCTGCAGCTGCAGGCATAGCTTTTCCTGTAGATGGTGCTGCTGCTGGCAAGATGGTTTCTGCTCCAGACAATAGTGTTGCTGGGATGGTAGCTGCTCTAGATGAAAATGAGGTTACTCTTGGATTGACTGCTGACCCACATGATGTGGAAGATGGCCTGATTAATGCTTCATATGATGATACTGCCAGAGAAGCATTTTATCTGAAGTATGAGACTGCTACCTTGCTGATCTAGTAGATGACGCTGTTGGCAGCATAGTTGCTTATCTGGAAGGTGATGTTACCAGCATTACTGCTGCTTCAGATGTTGTTGCTGCCAGTTCAGCTGCTGCTTCAGATGATGATGATGATGCTTCTGGGCATAACTGCTGCACCAACTGATACTGATGCAACAGTTGATACTGCTCCCACTAGCATAGCTTCCTCTTTATATGATACTGTTGCTACCAGAATATCATTATTTCCATATAATATAGCAGAAAGGATGGTTATTTCACTGGATGATGCTGATGTTGACGCCAGTTTGGTTGTAGTACCAGATGATTCTGTTTCTTGGTTGAGTTTTACTCTGGATGACTATGGTGCCATGTTAGTGGCTGCTACTGATGATGTTACAGATGATTCTGTTTCTGTCCAAGTTATTCTATGGAAGGATGCTGATGCTGGTGCCAGAAATGTGGCTGCACGAAATAATGCTGATGCAGCTGCCTGGGAGGAGGCTGCCCAAAATGATGCTGATGCCAGCTTGGCTGCTGCTCGAAATTACTATGATGTTGATGCTGCTGATGGCTTGGTTGCTGCTCCAAACGATACTATTGCTCGTCCGGATAGATACTGCTCTAGATGTTGCTTCTGCTGCCAGTATATCAGACTGCAAATCTTGTTAGACATTGTAGATATTTTCAGTTGCACCCAAAATCTCCTTTTTCAGGTAAAAACATTAGTAGACAGTCTAGATATAGCTAGAAATAACGTGCTCCCGTTCAAGATTTTACCAACCTCTCCATGGAAATTACCAGAGATATAATTTTGCAAATATTTTATCGGTATAAAAAGAACATGACTCATCAACAGAATTTACGTGCAAAGTCTATTAATTAATCATGTTCATTGATAAAGCATCAATGAATTTTCTTGTTTTTTACATCAAAATCTCAATTTATATTCATTCATACTAGTATGAATTTTATCAATATGATATAATAAAGAAATGTCTTGTAAGCATTTATAAGGAACGTAAAATCATGAAATAAAAAGAAATTCGGGCCTGCGACAGTAAAGCGAATAAAAACAAAGAAATGCAAAAGTCAGAGTATATTTGAGAGAGTTCTGTTCTTATTGGCAGCATGTTTGCTGCTCCAAATTATGCTGGCATTTATGCTGCGGCTTCAGATGATGCTCTTCACAAGATAAGAGCACTGTTTCACATGCTACATATGCTGTCATGCTGCTGCCCAGGATGTTGCTATGACTGGCAAGAGTGTTGCTTTAGGTGATGCTCCTGCTGGCTTGGCTGCTGTTCCCTATGATACTGCTACTGGTTTGATGTTTCCCCCAGGTAATACTTTAGATGATACTTCTATTGGTAGGACTGCTGCTCCATAAGATGTCGCTGCTGGTGGTGGAATGGTTACTTCTTCAAATGATGGTTCTCCAATTGAAGCTGCTTCTTACACTGGCATTGCTGTTGCTGGAAATGATGTTGCCGCTGCTGGCGGTATGGCTGCTGTTCCAGATGGTATTTCCATTAGCATGTCTATTGCTACAGATGATGCTGTTACCCTTAGGGTTCTTGGCCTTAGTTGACAGCTACCAGCAAAGCTGTTGGCTTCACATAATGCTAATGTTGGCGTGGCTGCCGTTCCCAATGAGCATACTGCTCTCAATTATTGTATTGTGGTGCCGGTATGGCTGTTACTGATAGCATGGCTACATTATTCTAGATACTCCTGTTGCTGCTGGGATTGTTTCTGCTCCATATGAAGCTGCTGCTGACAAGGATACTGCTCCAGATGTTGCTCCTGGGGGCATTGTATATGTTCTAAACAATGCTATTGATTCTGCTGCTAGTATGGCTGCTTCTACAGCTATTACTACTGCTATCTCATGTGATGCTGATACCAAAGGTGAAGCTCATGCTTCGGCCACTGTTGGCATAGCTTCTGCTCTAGAAGATGTTTTTGCTGTTACTGGTATAGTTTCTGCTGTAGATAAAGCTTCTTTTTAATATGACACTGATACTACTAGCAAAGCATCTGCTCCAGATGATGATGCTAGTTCTGCTGACTTGACTGCTACCCCATATAATCTACTGTAGGGTTAGCTGCTGCTCCTGAGGATGTTACTATTGCTGCTGGTTGACTATTTCCCCAGATGACAGTGCTGCTGCATTGGTTCCTGCTCCAAATCTATTGCTAAATAAGCTACTCTTTCAGGTGAGGCTGCAGAACAGCTTGGATGCTGCTCCAGATGAAGCTGCAACTAGCATGACTGCTGGCTTAGGTGAAGCTGCGGGTAGCTTGGTTGCTATTCCAGATGATGTTCCTGATGAAGCTGATCCAGAAAGAGATGCAGCCAGCATAGCTACTGCTCTGAACAATGCTGCTTCCAGTATGGTCACAGTTCCAGATGCTAAAGTTGCTGGCAAGTCAGCTGTACTAGATGATGCTGCTAATGGTATGTCTGCTCCACTAAATAATGTTGCTAATCTGGAAGATGCTGCTACCAGGATTTTGCTCCTGCTATTGCTGTTTTCTCAGATGATGATGCTGCCAGCTTGACTGTAGCGCAAGATGATGTTGCTGCCAGCTTATCTAGTGTAAATACTGTTGCTGTTACTAATTGAGATTATGCTGCTGCCTGTATGACTGCTTCTCCAGATAATGAAGCTACAGCTGCCCATCTAGCTACTTCACCCACATATGCAAATACTGAATCAGTTGCTGCTGCTGACATTACTGCTCCTTGTGATTATGATGCAGTATCCCTTTTCTGCAGATCAAGATGATGCTTATATCAGCATGGCTCCTCTCCAGATAATGATGCTCCTCCAAATAATGATGCTTTTGCAGGCCTGGCTGCTTCTCAAGATTATAATGCTGCTGCCAGAATTGCTGCTCTTTCAGAGGATGGTAATGCAGCTGCTAGAAAGGCTGCTCCTCAAGGTGAATACGAAGCTAATGCCAGAATGACTGTTCCTCCAGATGTGGCTGTTGCTTCACTTTGCTCCTCCAGATGATGCTTTTGTTTTTGCTTGCATTGCTGCTCAACCATATGATGTTGTTGCTTCTGGTGCTGATGATACTGTTCTGGCTGTTGTTCCAATGAAGGATGCTGCCAGCAAGATTGCTCCTTCAGATGATGCTGCTGGTGGCACGGCTGTTGTTCCAGAGGATGATGCTGCTGGTGGCAGGGCTGTTGTTCCCTATGATGCTGCTGGTGGTATAGCTACTAGAAGCAACTCTGTTCCACCAGATGAGGTTTCTATTGTTGCTTGCATAGCTGATCTACCAAATGAGGCTTTTGCTGTTGGTGCCATGTTTAATCCCACAAATGATGCTTCTACTGAATGGGTGCTGGTACAGATAATACAGCTGCCAGCAAGGATGTTACTCTAGGTGATGCTTCTGCTAGCATGCTTTCTGCTCTAGAATTAGGTGTTGTTGTTGGCATAGTTGCTGCTCCACATGCTAATACTATCAGCATGGCTAATGTTCCTGAGGATGCTGCTGCTGGCATGTCAACTGTTCGAGAGAAATCTACTGCCAGTATGACTGCTTCTCTAAATGATGCTGCTGCCAGCATGTCTGCTTCTCCAGATGATGCTGCTGTTGACATGAATTCTGCTCTATTTAATGATATTGCTGGCATGGCTGCTGCTCCAGATAATGATGCAGCCAGGCTGGTCATGTCTCCAGATGCTGATCCTGTTGTTGTTGCTGCTGCTGCTGCTGGTATGGCAGTTGCTCCAGGTGCTACTGCCATTGGGATGCTGGTTGCTTCCATAGATGCTGCTGCTGTTGATATTAGTATTGTTGTTGCTTCGATAATGCTACTCCGACTGCAAATATGGTGGCTTTTCCAGATGCTACTGCTGCTGACAATATGACTGTTATTGTCAGAAATATTGCTTCTTCAGATGATGAGGATGTTGCTTCCTACATCACCGTTCCACCAGACAAAGTGTCTGGTACTGTCTGTATTGCTGCTCCACCAGAAGATTGTTCTGCTGTGGCTGGCATGTTAATTCCTCCAGATGATGATGCTGCTGACAGGGTTACTGCTCCAGATGATGACACTGCTGCTGCTTCAGATGGCGCTGATGCGAGAATGGGATGCTACTACAGATGATTCTGCTGTTATTAAGGTTGATTCTCCAAATGAGGCTGCTACTGCAATGGCTACTGCTTCAGATGATGATACTGGTGGCATGGCTGCTACTCAGGATGATGCTGCTTTCATAATGGCTGTTGTTTCAGTTGAAGCTGCAGTCATAATGGCTGTTGTTTCAGTTGATGCTGCTGTCAGTATGGATGATACTTTAGATGCTGCTGCTGCTGGAAGGGATACTGCTCTAGATGATACTGCTTCTGACTTGGCTACTACTCTAGATAACCATATTACAGGTATGACTGCTGCTTCCGATGAAGTTGCTATTAAGCTGGCTACTTCTCAGATAATCCTAATGTTGCTATGATAGCTCTCTTGATAAGGCTGCTGTCATAGCTGCTGATATGGCAACTGAAAAAAATACTGTACTGTATTATTCTAGAGGCATGGCTACTGCTCCAGATGCTGACACTGCTGCATTGGCTGCTGTTTAAGATGGTGCTGCTACGAGAATGGGGTATTACTACAGATGATTACGCTGTCATTAAGGCGGATTTTCCAAATGATGCTGCTGGCACCATAGCTGCTGCTGGCATCATGACTGCTGTTCCAGATGATGCTGCTGCCAGAATGACTGCTGTTTCAGTTGGTACTGCTGCCAGCATGGTAGATGCTTCAGATGCTACTGCTGCTGGCATAAATACTGCTCCAGATGATACTGCTTCTGGCTTGGCTACTACTTCAGATGATACTGCATCTGGCTTGGCCACTGCTCCAGATGATACTGCTTCTGGCTTAGCTATTACTACAAAGGACCATATTACTGGTATGACTGCTCCTCCAGAGGCTACTGCTGTTGGGCTGGCTACTTCTCAGATGATACTACGACTGCTATGGTGGCTCTCTAGACGATAAGGCTGCTGTCTTAGCTACTGATGTGACAATTGAAAATAATACTATACTGTGTTAATCTAGAGGCATTGAATAATTGGGTAGAATATAAACAAAAATTCTGGTTAGATAATGATATTAGATTTCCTCATAATATTCTCAGGTATTAAATTCAAAGTAGAAGATTAAATTTGGAAGCTTTTAATTGACTTTTTTTAAAACATTGCCACAACGTTGAAGAAGAAGCCTAGAGATTACTATAACAAGGATGATGCTGTCATTTCAACCTATAACTTGAGACACATTCTTGAGGATGTGCAGTATGTATATGGGTTAGTACCAGCCAACTTCAGAAGAGTTTAAAGTAGCTGTGCAAAGTCTGCTATTTACCTTCTCAATTTCAGTGATTATTAAGATTAAGGAAGTTGAGACTTTTTCTTAGATTTTATCATAAATTGTTATTTGTATATATCACCATTCATCTCTTTTTCCTCAAAATGTACATATGCTTACCAGCAAGGTGGTGAGCTACAGTGGTTATACATCAGGTGTTCCATGGGAACTACAGTATCGAAAGCTGAGTATTATTTTACTTGCACTGGGAATATGTAAAACAAATATTTCATCTTCTTCACAAATTATCATAATGATAGTTTTTATGTATGAGATCCTAGAACACATTGGATACCTAAACAAACTTTAGGAGAGATAGAAGGGATATTTTTAGTTAAAAGTTCATATATTCTTCAGTTCTCAGGCTTCATTCTCGTGACCTCATTAAATTACACCAGTTTCCAAGCATCAATAATTTCTATGCAACAAAAGTAAGGTGCACACAAATTACTGAGTACATGCAGAAAAACTGCATCACAGTTGTAAGGGCAAAATTGGAATTACAATTGCAAGGCTACCCGATCCTCGGGCAGATCAAATTCAACAAGATCACCTCTGGCTTCCTGGTCACAACAAAGGAGTTTCTGAAGCCATTTAGAGAAGATTGAATCTATTATTGACAAGGTATTGATTGTCTATGAGGTACCTCTACTGTAAAGTGTCTACAGTATATCACCAAGTAAACGGGTGTGCATATTCTGTCATGCTAGGAACATGCTATTGCACGTTACATTTCAATATACTAAGGGGAGATAAAAGTTGTGGCTAACCATACAGTAATCCTAGAGGATGAGATCATTAAGCCAGTCTACAATAAGATTTTTCTGGCTCTGATCCAGCTATTTGTTTTCATAATCTCGCAGTTAACTATCCTTCTTAGATATGTGAAACCGGTCAGAGATTCTAGTATTGGTAAACCGGCCATGGAAAACTGTCAAGGAGGCGAGTGTTTCAGATAAAATATCTTGGTTGGGTCTTTACTTAATCTCTTTGGGCGACATCAGAGCAGAAAGATGAATGGATGTTAATATCATTACTGTACAGATTTATGGATTCTGAGTTAGAGACTGCATAAGAACATGTGGTATGACAGTTAGTAAGTTCAAGAGGGAAATGTTGTGTTCTTATGTACTTTGAAGTTGGAGGAACACGTTATTATAATTTACAAGGGGGGCCTGACAAACATTGTCATTGCCACTAATGTCCTTCTTCCATGCAGTTATCAAACACAGCGAAATGTCAGTAAAAGTGGATTAGCGAAGGTTCATGACTCTTTCTTGCATTTCATTGCTACTTTCAAGGCATGAGCAGCGATCACTTTTCTTCTTAGTTGAGCAACATCTAAAGAAGTAAACTGTATTTTCTCCATTAGACAGCCATTTAAGCACTTGTCGTAGGAGGGCAACACCCAAAGATCTCATGAAATTGAATGTCCTGCACATTATTAGTTTTCATTGGACGATTGAAAACCATTTCATTATTATATCCACAAGGGTAAGTGAATCGGGCGTTCAATAAAAGGATCTTTTGTTAACTGCTATTTATACACCTAGATTTTTACACCTACATTTATCTTTTTACCTGGTATGAAATATGCGATTTTTGTATTGAATATGTGAATTAAATGGAATGATAGCTGAAATAAAAAAGTCTAAACAAAAAAGTAGATCTATAAAAATGGGATTGATATGATGAATATAGTCAACAAATCCAGTTAAGATAAAAATGATATGAGATATTATCAAATTGCAATATTAATAATAAAAAAGAAACTCCTTTTGGACAATGAAAATCAAAACAACTCAGACTGTTTAGGATATATCAGATTATTTTATGGAAGTCGGAAACGAAAAAAACTTATCTTTAATGTCCGAGAGACCACCCCTGAGTGAGGCACCCTTTGCCGAAGGTTGGCTAAGTTCTTTTGGGTGTATTGATTGAAAACTACATAGCATCCAGAATTGCACCCAATATTGGGAAATATTATGATATGAACGTGAACGAACAATTTGGTCTTAACTGATTTCATCTAATGATTTTTTCTTAATCCTAAGGTAATTTTGGAGAAGACATAATGTGCGCCAGCCACATCAGGGTCTTCATCAGCAGGATATTCGGCACTCTTAAGGGCAATATATTTATCCATTTTTAATGATATATGAAATTCTTTGATATTTTACAAAAGAGACATAACTGTCTCCCTGGGAATAGCCAAGCCCCTGACTTTTTCCTAAATATTTATTCAAGTACCATAAATCAAACTGAACCAGTCTATTGTAAAACTTTTATTATTATTATTGTTATTATTATTATTATTATTATTATTATTATTATTATTATTATTATTATTATTATTATTAGCTAAGCTAAAACCCTAGTTGGAAAAGCAAGATGCTATAAGCTCAAGGAATCCAACAGGGAAAAATAGTCCAGTGAGGAAAGGAAATAAAGAAATAGATAAACGATATAAGATCTAATGGAAGATGGAAATAAGATATTTGAAAAATATTAACAACATTAAAACAGATATTTGATATATAAACTATAAAAGGACTTATGTTAGCGTGTTCAACATAAAAACATTTGCTGCGAGGTTGAACTTTTGAAGTTTTACTGATTCAACTACCCGATTAGGAAGATCATTCCACAACTTGGTCACAGCTGGAATAAACCTCTACAGTACTGTGCAGTATTGAGCCTCATGATGGAGAAGGTCTGAGTATTAGAATTAACTGCATACCTAGAATTACAAACAGGATGGAACTGTCTGGGAAGATCTAAATGTAAAGGATGATCAAAATTATAAAAGATCTTATGCAACATGCATAATGAACTAATTGAACGACGGTGCCAGAGATTGAAATCTAGGTCAGGAATAGGAAATTTAATAGACCGTAAGTTCCTATCCAACAATCTAAGAGGAGAATCAGCAGCTGAAGACCAGACAGGAGAACAATACTCGAAACAGGGTAAAATGAAAGAATTACAACACTTCTTCAGAATAGATTGATCACCAAAAATCTTGAGTCTTTCTTAATTAACCAATTTTTTGAACAATTGAAAAAATCACAGACCTACTTTGTTTCTCATAAGTAAATTTGTTGTCGAGAATCATACCTAAAATTTTAAATGAGTCATACAAAGTTAAAGAAACATTATCAATGCTGAGATGAGGATGCTGAGGAGCCATGGTCCTTGGCCTACTTCCAATCATACTTTGAGTTTTGTTAGGATTCAACTTCATATTACATAATTGGCACCATGCACTAATTTTAGCTAGATCTCTATTAAGGGATTCAGCAACCCCAGATCTACATTCAGGAGATGGAATTGATGCAAAGAGAGTAGCATCATCTGCATATGCAACAAGCTTATTTTCTAGACCAAACCACATGTCATGTGTATATAGTATGAAAAGTAATGGGCCAAGAACACTACCCTGAGGAACACCAGATATCACATTCCTATTCTCACTATGTTGTCCATTAACAACAACTCTTTGCAATCTATTACTTAAAATTCAACAATGATGCTAAGAAACAACCCACTCACTCCTAACTGTTTGAGTTTGAAAAAAAGGCCTCATGATTAACAAGGTCAAAGGCACCACTAAAATCAAGGCCGATCATACGAACTTTCTGACCACAATCAAGGGATTTCTGTAAAGCATGCTGCTGTCTTAGAAGGGCATCACATGCTGCAAGGTCCTTATGAAAACCGAATCGTAAATTAGGGAACAGATAATTACCTTCAGCAAACCTATTAAGACGTTTTGCCAAAAGATGTTATAAAACTTCAGATATTATGGGAGTTAGGGAAATTGGGTGGTAATCAGTTGGACTTGAGCTATCACAAACACATTTACATAGTGGAGTAACATTACCAATTCTCCAATAAGTCTAAAAGCTGCTCTTTTTGCTAACTTACGCAAAATAAGAGATAAGTTTAGAGCTAAGAAATCTGTAGTCTTTATGAAAAAACAAAGGAAAAATACCATTTGGGTCTACACAAATAATTTAACAAGAAAACTAAATGAACTAATTAAATTAATTGAAAATAAATTAAAAAGAATATATTCACTTTTGAAAAAAAAATTGTTGGGGGACTGGAAGTTGAAAATGTTTATTAAAATTGGTAGAAATACAATGATATAAATAAAATATCAAAACTTGATGGAATATAATACGATGAAGCGACCCACTTTAACTGACAAAATTAGTTTACCCTCCACCTAACGGGCCAATTGCGGAAAGTATATTGAGCTGTTTTGGCACACGACTAGCACAATCCTATCACCTGCATTCAACTGTCCAGTCTTCCCTCACATAAGACACGTAGTTAATGATAACTGAAATATAGCTGTCCATATTAAAGAGGATGAATTGTTACAAAGCTTCCATATTTTTGATAAGGTAAGTGCATTAAATAATAGCATTGCCGGTGTTATAAATTTGAAAAAAAAAAAAAAATCAAGGCACAGGTGGATCCTCGATTGAGAAACAATGAACATTTAAAAGGTTAAAAAGGCTGATAATCTGAAAAATCCAGGGTGATATGGTGTAAGAAGACAAGATGAAATTGGCCTAATGATCAAAGATTACATGGCTAAAGATGTATGGGAGTTCAGCAAATATATGATACAATAAGGATGGTCATTTTAGCATGAAGGGTAAAGCATATTCTCTGTAATTCTCGATAATAAATTGCACCATAATATGAGTGGTAGATCGTAGGAATTGCTATTATCAGAAAAGATATATTGGTAGGAGAAACATTGAACTGTAACATGAAAGTAGATGAAGAGGGTTTAGGAAAAAAATGTGTGCAGAAATAAATTGAAAGAAAACGAATATGGACTAGCAAATGTACTGAAATTTAGCCAAACGGAAGAATTAAAGTATACCGCACGCACAAGTTTCACACAAGCATGTACAAAGTTAAAGAAATTATTGTTTTTGTATATCTCGCCCTCCCCTTGCACTGTTAACTCATCCTGTTTAAGCTTGCCTTTTCATGCATTAGTTGGCTTGAATTTTTGTTACGTTCATCCTGGCATGTACTTGCATATAAGCCCGTTGTCTATTTAATAGTTTAATTGCATTCCTTCCGCCTCTCTGTTATAATCTAACAGCCCAGTCACACAATTTGTGACTGTCAGAGGAACAGTTCCCTACTGCCTTCCCCCTCATTAATGTGCCCTACTGGTTGACAATACCTTCCTTCAATCCTGACTCTTCTATACACGCAACATACATGAAACTACCACCCTTCACCAGTACAGAAGCATTTGCTTGTTTTCAGTACTCCAAGGTTCAGTTTCACATCAAGAGCGTGACTCACTTAAGTACCAAAGCAGATTATGTCCTCGCAGCGATCTCAGAGAATACTTTCCCAGAAATGTCTGATTAGCTTTGCGAACAGGTCACCACCCCTATAGCCTAATATACCCTCCACACATAATTCCTAGTGCAATACTCACCATCGAAATCCGTCTGTATAGCCAATATTTTTCAGCTCTCTCAACACCCATTGGTGGACCAAAAGGCTTTGCTCACTCTCAGAAAAATGACCAATATCGCTCGCCTGCAACCTGCCGCAAATGGCTCTCCTCAACAGGTGCACCTACTTCATGCCCTTTGGATATGTCTCCTATCTGATTGATTGATTGATTTAAGGTTTTTTGGCATCCTGATATCTAAGGTCATTGATGCCGATATAATTTATTATAAGTAAATAAACAAACGAATATTCAATTAAAACCATAAAAGCAAAGATGTCGTTTTAAAAGTTAAATAGCTTTCAGAAGACCTGCTTCTGAAGTAGAGCATGGTAGGACACATCATGTCCAGAACTCTTGGCAAGGATGATCCTGCCATCCTCACCTTGAGCCTCGAACAGATATCTATTTCTTTCCCTACTATATGTGGGGCTTCGGTCAATAAATGCCTCACTGTCAAGTGTACCAAATAGTCGTCGCAATGGGGCTGGTATTGTCCAGTAACCAGATATTTATATGTCAACCGAGTGTGATCATTCAATTAAACTATACCAATGCTGTTGCCAATTATTAGAAATCAAATTTTTAATGTTGGGTAAACAATCATCACAAAGAATGGGATACCTTCTTGGTCACAATTCAGCTGCAGCATTCTTTGCTAGTAAATATGCCTTCTTGTTTCCAAACACACCTACATGTGCCCGAACCCAGCAAAATTGAACTGTTATGCCTCTTAGTCCCATAATAAAAAAGTTTACTGGAATTAAAATCTTTTAAAGCTTGTAGGACATTCCTTGCATCACTAAAAATTGTAAAATAAAACCCTCTTCCAACGCTAATTTTTCAACAGCGGTTAGCATGCCATATAGTTCGGCAGTAGATATGGAAGCAGTTAGAGGTAGTGCACCTCTACAATTAAAAGCATTACTATATACTCCAAATCAGTATATATAAAAGTCGATTCCTTATGTTCTGCAACATATTCCATCAAAAGAGACCTGGCTTCTAAGTCCGTCATATTCTTTTTAACTCCAATAAAGTATTTGCAAAAAGATACCTCTGGTAATTGCCATAGAGGCATTGATACTTTAAATGGAAGCACCTTAGTTCGAACTATATCAATACTGTCTATCAATTTTTTCACCCGAGAAACATAAGGTCGAGGGGATTTTAGGTGTAATTCTAAGTATGTTGAGCGCCTTACAGGGATTGAAGTCTGATAGGCTAAAGAATTAGGAAGTCTTTGCAACCTAAATCAATACCAAATAATAGAAGACTTTCAGTATAGGTATAACGGTAGTTCTCCGGTGTCAACAAGGAGGCTTGGAATAGGCGAAGTTCTAAATGCTCCTGTTACTAATCTGATACCAGTATGGTGTATAGAATCTAAAATCTTTAATCAGCACGGGGTGGCTAAGGAGTATATTTCACAGCCATAACTAATTTTTGAAAAAATTAGTACCTTGCATAACTTCTAAATATATTTGTGGTTTTCCCCCAAGATGTATTAGATAATACTTTTAAAAGATTCGATGCCTCAAGACATGTAGCTTTTGATGCCTTTAGATAAGGAACCTATGTAAGCCTACAATCAAGTGTCAAACCTAAAAATCTAGCTTCATTCACTCATGGGATCTGTTGACCTCCTTTGATGTGTAAATCAGGGTCTAGATGTACTCCCCGAATACGACAAAAATGGACAACAGTAGTTTTGCTTGTCGAATACTTGAACCCATTCATTTCAGCCCACAGAAGAAATATTGTCAATTGAGAGCTGCAATTTTCTCTCAACCATTGCCATTCTATCTTCAGAAAATGATAGGAGAGATCATCTACATTAGTGTTGAGAGAATATCTTGGGCAACTAATCACCATCGACCAGAGCTGATGCGAATGCGGTAGAACAGAATGCATCATGGCCAACCCGTGACGTGCCAGAGAGGCGACCAAGTCAGGAACCATCCACATAATGCATCCTCTCGCCCCTGACCTAACCAACAATCTCTCCAGCCACTTACTGACACACATTGGATGCAGTTATGCTACTACCACTCCAAATTCACGGCTGCTGCGAAGAAATGTGCTAATTGTTGTCAGTGGCCAAAAAAAAATTACAAGTAGGCCACTGCTTGTGCACATGCTGTAGATACGAGCGTGCAATTTTTGGTAGACACTGGTGCTTGCAGTTCTCTTCTACCAAGGTCATTCTCCAGGACAAAACATAGTCAGTCTAAGCCTGCTGACGTCCGCCTAATAGCTGTCAATAGATCTGTGATCTCCACCCACAGGGTAAGAGACCATTACATTATTGTTTGGGAGCGCCAAATATCATTGGAAGTTTCCCGTTGCTAATGGCACATCGCCATTCCTTGGTGCAGATTTCCTCTCCAATTTTGACTCCCTGATAGATGTTGCTCACCAACGGTTAGTCTACGCAAAGCCTTACTTGTCGGCCTCTACAAACCACCCCCTTCGGTCTCGCTCTTCATATCAGTGCACCCATGGATGCCTATGCCCACCTCCTCATGGTGTACCCGAAAGTCTTCCGTCCAGCTCTTCACCAAACACCAACGGTTCCAAAGTTTGCCAGATTCAGGCATCTGGCACCAGATCGTTTGGTAGCCGCTAAACATTCATTCGTCAAAATGGAATAAATGGGGCTTTTCCGAAAGATCTCAAGCCCATTGTCGTCACCCTTACACATCTCCTTGAGGAAATATAGCTTCCTACACTGTTGTGGGGATTACAAGCATCTGAACATGCAGACAGAACCAGATCACTATCCCTTCCTAAATATCGCCGGCGTTACCTCCTATGTGCACAAACCGAAGGTTTTCTCCATGCTCAACCTCTAAAAGACATCGCCAACACGGCCATCACCACCCTCTTTGGTACATGAACCTTCAATTACTCCTGTTTTGACCTTTGTAATGCTGGGGGTACTTTTCAACTACTCATGGATGGCATCTTGGTTGACCTCCCATTCTGCGTATGCTATGTGGACGACATACCTGTGTTCTTTTCCTCCAAAGAGGAACACCTCCATCACCTACGCGTTGTGCTCGACTGCCTACAATAGAATAGCCTTGTAGTCCGGTATGACAAATGTACCTTAGGCGCCAATGAAGTATTGTTCTTCGAGCACTGCATTTCTCTTGGAGGATTCAATCCCCTCCCTGAGAAGGTAGCAGCCATTCAGAACTTCCCTATGCACTCGATCATCAAAGCACTGTAAGAATTCATGGACATGATCCACTACTAACACCAACTCGTTCCAGCCATTGCCGTCACTCTTTCCTCTCTCTATGACTCCCTGAAGGGCGAGCCAAAAGACCTGAAATGGGGTCCCCTTCAAAAAGTGGCCTTCTGTAACACAAAGAATGCCCAATCCACTGCTGCTGCTCTCACTTTTCCCCTTGCTACATACCCCTCTCTGTCTATCCACCAATGTGAGCAACAGGGGGTCAACAGCCCAGCCTGCCCATTGGACTTCTTCAGTAGGAAACTATCCAAGGCAGAATCCAGGTACTCTACCTTCTACTGTGAATTAGTGGCGGTGCATTTAGCTGTCTGTTACTTATGCCACTTCGTACAAGGTACGTCCCTCATTATTCGTGCGGACCACATGCCTCTGGTGCATGCCTTCGTTAGACCGTCCGATGCCTGGTCTGCCCGTCAATGCAGATATCTCTTCGCCATGTCTGAATAAAATTGCACCCTTCAACACGCCCCTGGGAAAGTGAATCCTATTACCGATGCTGTGTCAAGAAATACATTGGCTGCAATTCACCTGGGATTAGATTAAAATGCCTTGGCAAAAGCCCAACAAAAAGATCCAGATTACCAAGCATGTAGGACACCCTGCACATCTCTGTGCTGGGAAGACGTCGTCCTCGATAACTTCAATGGTACCTTCCTCTGCCCAATCAGATGTTAGATATCATTCATGGCCTTTCACGTCCATCGTGCAGATCTAGTGCACAGTTACTGAAGACGAAGTTCATTGGCATGGCATTACTAGAAATGCTGAGGATTGGGTCCACGCCTGTACTTCATGGTAAATTTCAAAAGTACTTCGACAGACAGATTCAGGAGTGGGCACCTTCCCTCAACTTCAGTGTCATTTTGCCCAAATTCACGTCAATGTAGTACGTCCCATACCCACATCACAAGGACAAGGTTACTAGTTTACTGTCATTGACCACTCCACTCGTTAGCCTGAAGCCATCCCGGTGCAAACTGCAACGTCCGCCTCATGTACATCCGCCCTACTCTCAGGGTGGATAGCAAGATTTGGTATCCCTCAGCATATTACTTCTGACACGATTACCACCCTTACTAAATTATGGACATCTTTAGCAAATCTCCTGAGCATTACTCTACACCAGACAACCGCCTACAACCCTACAACTAACGGAATGGTTGAGCATTTTCAGCATACACTCAAAGCATTTTTGATGTTCCTCTGCAATGACTCTAACTGGTTTACTAAGCTTCCCTGGGTCCTCCTAGGACTATGGACTACTACTAAAAATGCCTTGGATGTCTTGGCACTGAAATGGTGTATGGCGACTTATTGGTCGTTCCTGCCAAATTTTTTCTGCCAGCAACCTCCTCCGACAATCTCCAGTGCATATATCATGTTGTGGGGAAATTTACTACATGCTGCCAGACTCACACACCCCCAGTGGAGCAACACAAGCCCTCGGATTTACACAAGGCATAACGATTTCCTGTACAACGACATTGGCAAGCCCCCTGCTAGCGCACCATTACATGGGCCTTTCCTTGTGATCTGTGAAACACTGAAGGATTTCTTAATTAACTTTTGTGGCAAAGACGAATGGGTTTCAATCAATCACCTTCAACCTGCATATTTCCTACAATATGGCCTGCCTACAATGTGCTTTTCAAGAGCAGGACGCCCTATTTCACATGCATGTTTTTTTTTTTTTAAAAGGGAGCCATGTACTAAACATGTTTTACACACGCATGTTACAATTATTACTTTTTTTATATTTTGCTCTCTCCCCACACTGTTAACAGAACCTGTCTAAGCTCACCTTTTCATTCATTAGTTAGTTTCAATTTTCATGACATTCTTACTTGCAAGTACTTGCATATAAGCTTGTTGTCTGTTTGATAAAGTTTATTTGTTATCTTCTCGCGTCTCTAATATAACCATGTGTTGATTCCACCTCGACTTTAGCCGCCACTGAAGAGATCAAATTCTGAGGTGGCTGTTGGGCAAGAGACGAGACAGGGCTGACATGTGACCTAAGAGACAACCACTGATGGACTGGGAACTTCTCGTCTGAAGAAAGGGCTTATTACCTACCTCAGTCTCTTTACCATGTCAGCTTATGGGAAGACTTTCTGGAGGTTGATGTCGATGATCCTACCGAGGTATACTAGTCTTCAAGAGGGAAGCAGGGATGACCTCTTGAGATGTACTACGATCACCAGATCTGACCAAACACAAAAAGGGTTGACACCGAGTGTGCTAGAGTCAGGCAATCATTGAGGTATGACGGATGATGATCCTGTGAGCCCAAGATAACACAAGGGCGAACAGTCTTGTGAAGACCAGAGGTGCTGTGGAAAGACCGAAGCATAACACTTTGAACTGGTATTGTCTCTTTTCGTGCATGATCCTTTAATATTTCCTTGAAGACAGATGAACCGGGACATGGAGTATGCGTCCTCGAGATCCAGTTTGTACATGAAATCCTGTAGTCTTATTAATTGTATGACTTTGTATGCCACCTCCATGCTGAACGCAGCTTGCAGAACAAATTTGAACTAACTATTTTAGAACTGAGAGGTTGATGATTGGTCTCCAGCCTCCAGACATTTTTCACAAGAATGAGTCGAGTGAAGAAGCCTTGAAAATCGTCTAGGACCTCATGGAGAGCCCCATTCTCCAACATGGTCTGGACTTCAACCCAAAGGGCCAGCTCCTTTGTGGATCCCTTCTCATAGGAGTTTGATGGGACTGGATCCTGTGTCAGTGGAGGGAGAGACTGAATGAACAGGATGCGATGCCCCGAAGGAAACACAGAAACTGTCAGGTTTCTGTCATGTGCCTCTGCCACCTCTGCCAGCTGTATTGCAGGCATTCCCCCCACTGGTGGGCAAGTGAGAGGATTACCCTCTCTACGGGAGGGTCCTCGGCCACTCCCTTTACTCCTTTTTCCTCCTCTGGAGGACTTGGAGCCCTTATGATCTTTTGCAGGAAAGGGCTTTATGGACAGCTTTTTAAAGGACCTTGTTGTCCAACTCCTTGAGGGTCTGGTGGTCTGCGGGATGTCAAGACCCTATAGAGGAGGGAGTTCTGATTGGACTTCCTCCAGGGTCCAGCTGCCTGCTCGTCTTCTTTCAACTTGAACAGGGAAGAACCATCCAACGTAGAGTTCCTGAGCCTCGATACCTCTGCCTGTGGGACTTGTAGGTGGAACTTTTAGACCACCTAATCCCTTCACCTGAGTATTGCGTTCGCCCACAGGTTAACCACCTGGTGGGTGAGGAACTCAATGGTTCAGGTACCCAATAAAAGAAAGCTTTCCATTTCCTTCCTTTTAGAATCTTTGGACCAAACTTCGGTTCTAATGAGGTGTCCCATGTATCCTAGCAATAGGTCCAGTCATGAGGTAGCCTGCAAGGCATACTTCGCGACTTTCACCATGTTAAGGATCTCAGATGATGAAAATAAGGCTGAGAACCCAGAAACCTTTCGAAAGAGACTTCTCTCGGAAGTGACTCTACAGTAGAGTCTGGAGGCAAAGCCAGAAGAGGTTTGTCCAAGACCTCGTAGTATCACCTCTGTTGAATAAACGGTGGTGGGAAGAGTTTTGAGGATGAACCCGCGCGGAGAGAACTGGAAGAGTCAGTGATCTGGGAGAACGCCCTCTCACTGGCAGCCATCAACCCCTTCAACCAGGGCAAAGCTGCACTAGCCTTGGGATGTCACTGGGTCCCATAGACGTAGTCAAGGATGTTGTCCTTGCATTCTTGAGGAGCCGTCTTAGGGTCAGCTAACCCATTGATGGCCCTCATACAGGCTAAAACCGGCAAGAAGGCGTACTACGACTCTTTCTGCTCCACTTCTGAAGAGGTAGTCATCTTCATAGACCTGGTCATCTCATAGATCTGGTCATCTTCCACTTCCGACCTCACATCCATAGGAGGCCGGGGTGAGTCGAGGTCATCAACATTTAAGGCTGGGGTTCCTGCCGTGAAAGACTGTCAGGGTGATGTTTAGCAGAAACGTGCCTAGGGTTTTTTTAAAACCCCTCATTGTTAGTAGAATAAGCACGAGAGAGCAGGAGCAGAACTTCACATATGGCAAGAACGTCAATGACAAAACTCCCTAGTGTAGCAACCTCAATCTCGGAGGAGACCGGAGTTTGTTTCCTCTCGGCCCCCAGATGTGGAAGCTCCATTAACACATCCTTCGAAGGTAGGCCTGCAAGCCTTGTCAAGGGCTAAACGTATAAGATTCAGAGTATCAAAAGGTTCCCCCAGGGATGGGGTGGAGTTGCTTCTCTAGGGGATGCAACACATACCCTAGATCCCCGGGGTTGGCCTGGGGTTAGCTGGTCAACACGCCTACTAGACTGATCCTTGGAAGAGCCTGATCGAGGAGGAGCTTCGGAAAGAGATGGGGGGGGGGGGTTCAAGGAAGAAGTCCGAAGTTTCTTCGACTTCGAGGAAAATCCCTAAGGTGAAGGATCTCTCTTGGAATTCTTCTTGGCCATCTCACAAATCTCTCCCAATGGGAAAAAGACCATCCCAGCATTTATCACAGGCGTTATCCTGGTCACAATGCCGTTCTCGGCAGGCCAGACACAACGATTGGTGGTCGGTCACGGCGGAGGACATGAAGGTCCTGCAGGAGAGTACTTCAGGTCCTGGACAGATCCGCATGATGGACGACAGGAAGAAGACACAAGCAAACCTGAAAAGAAAAACAAAGCAATGAATTCATTCAAATGGCAAAGTCTGCTCGGGAGGCGAAGAGAGAGTACGTCCGTTCTCCACCGAGACGAAAATAAAAAGTGAGAAGCCAACAATAGTGTGTGAGGGATAGGGGTAGCGGGCTACCCCTGCTAATCCCCCCCCCCCCCAAATTACTATCGAGCCGGTTGTTATACCTCACTTAAAAGTTTTATGGCTAGTTTTCCAGCTTCATCAAAAGTATAATCTCTAAAAAGATCAGAAAGGTTTGAATTTACTGTTGGAACAACAAGTTCTTAAGGTCAAACAGTGTTTTCCCACCTCTCTTAAGACATGAATCTTATTTTGCAGCACCCAGAAACAAGTTAAGTAAAACCCTCTTATTAATTCTTATAAGGGTGGTTACGGTTTCTTGTAAATATCTCACTTCGGACTCACTTTACAGAGAATGATGTCAAAATATGAAATGATTTATATAGCATTGTCTGTAAAAACACTCCTAATATTTTTTTCTAATATCTTGCACCATTTTGGTGCTAGCGTTGAAAAAATGTTTATAGCTTGTTTTTCTACTCCCCGTTTCCTTATATGGTTACGAAAATAATCTCCCAAATTGAGGCCTGCCTCTTGTAAACAGGCTTAGGACAGGCAGTTAATGCTCACTGGCACAGACATCACCCTTACATCCAACCATCTACCCAAAATGTGAACTCGGTTAAAAAATGAAAGTACATGGGTAGAATACAAAGCTGCAATGTGTTAATATAATTACCAACCAAGGGAAAAAAACGAATGCTCTAAGAAAAAGACCCGCAAAGCAGCAACAGACATGTATAAGCTATATCATCTCCTAAATGGTATAATGGGAAATGTAAATGATAAAAAAGACTACTAGAGGGATACAGTGACCGGAAGGCAAATTATTTTCTAGGATTCTTCAAAATTAGAATAGAAAATAAAACTAGGTCATTCATAAATATTCAACATCAGATTAGTGTTACACCAGATACACAGATAAAATTAACGAAATTCAGTAATATAACACAAGACGATGTCAGTCTACCTGATATAATTACGAGAAAGGCAAATACAAACATTGACGAGTGTAAGTTTACCAAATCTGAGAAAATGGCTCTTGTTACATTGGTTGTGAAAAGTACTCTAGATTATCAGGGATTAATCTCTTATAGACTTTTTCGAATATATCCTTTATTTCAAAAGTGTTGGAATACGTAATTCTTGAACAAATAATTAGTCACTTAGAAGAAATAGAAGCTTTGCCCGACAACCAGTCTGCTTATAGAAAATTATACTCTACAGAAACGGCTATCTTTTCTGTTATAAATGACATGCTAGAAATTTTGGACAGGAACAAATGTGGAATTATAATATTGCTCGATCTTAGTGCTGGTTTTGATACAGTTGTGCATGAACTGCTACTAAATGATCTAAGGTCCATCAGTATTGAAGATCAAGCTTTTGAATACCTAAAAGACTACTTTGTTGACAGAAACTACTATGTGCAAATTGCAAACTCTTATTCATCATATGAACCATTAAACAGAGGGGTACCTTACGGAAGTGTACTGGACCCTATCTCATTCTGTAGCTATACCATTGGTTTATCGAAACTACTATACAGGCATGGAGTGTTCAAACTATTTGCAGATGGTACACAATTTTACATCTCCATAAACTATATAGACAATACTACTGAAACATTAAACCAAATGCTTGCCAGTGTTAGGGTGTTATGTATTATTGTAATAATCTACTGTATTACCTCAAATGTTACATATATTGAGCGCAACATTGCATCATATTGCATTGATAAAACAAGTTATACATTGTACATAACTGAAATAAAGTATTTTGATATCAGGGTTCAAGCATTTATTGATTACCTCAAAGATAGGATGTGATTCTCTTTACTTTTGTACTGCAGTAGGGTTTAAGTCTTTTGAGAGCAATGCTCTTATGTTTGTTTTAATGTTTTGGTTTTTGAGATTGTTACGAGACGCTCGACGCTCAGTTGATTGTTGGAACTCAGACGCCCGGAGTCACAGAGCAATGTAATCACAAGTACATTAAAATGTATTCTATTAAGAAGTCTGTCTCTGATTATAACCCATCCAACCCAGAAGAGAACTCGGCTACGAGGCTGGGATTTAATATCCTCATTTAACTACTGTATTATTATTTCCAGGTGAGTAATATGCTGAAATCACCAGACAATATTCAACCAACATAAAATAGGGAATGGATGACAATCAAACAACTAGAATAAAATTAGAATAAAACTGAATTTATGTGGCTGGAAAGAAAAACAGCATACGAAACTTGGGTGATATTCAAATAAACATTTATAACAACTCTGCTCCAATGTCTAGTAAAGTTCGCGATCTTGTGGAGTGTCTCTTAACTGTAACTCATCATTCAATGCCCAAATAAATAATCTAGTAAAAACTCCTGGCTACCATCTTAGAACCATTGCCTTTGTCAAGAAGTACCTAGATGAAAAGTCTGTAAAGAAACTGCGTGATAAACTGCTTTATTGCCATAATTGACTACTGTAAATCCATCTATTACAATTTATTAAAAGTGCAACCTAAGAAATTACAAAACATAATAAATAGAGGAGCAAGACTGATAAAAGGTTTCCCATCCCGAGAAAGAACCACTCCTACACTAACTGATTTACACTGGCTGCCCATTAAAGCAAGAATTGAGTTCAAAATATGTACAATAACCCATTAAGTTATCAGAAGTGGACATCTAAAATATCTAAGATGGTTTCAAATTATTGGAACCTAGATAAATGTCTACTGTTGGCTCTGGAGCCTTTAAATATGTGACCCCTACATTATACAATAAACTCCCACTAGACATCCGAAAGAAAGATATTAAGGCTTTCAAGAGGACATTGAAGAGAGAGTTTCTTGTTCTCTAAGTGCTTTGATAGTGCGGATTTAACAATATAAGAGCAATATGCAGTGTGAAATGCTGAATGCCTTGAATTGCACATGGTAAAATGTCTGAAGGTCCTGTAGAGAGTAGGGTTTTCCTGCTGTATAGGAACAGAAAAGCAGCGCTTAACGTAAAAGTAAAGTAAGGTAAAAATAATATAAACCTTAAGAACGCACTTAGTTCTTCGGAAGGTCAAACAGTATTTTCCAACCTCTCTTAACATATGAATCTTATTTTGCAGCACCATGGAACAAGTTAAGTGAAAACCTATTTAATTTGTAAAAGGACGGTTACAGTTTTTGCAAATATCTCACTTAGAGAGGAAGATGTCAATATATGAAATAATTAATATAGCATTGTCTATAAAAACTCTCTCTCTCTCTCTCTCTCTCTCTCTCTCTCTCTCTCTCTCTCTCTCTCTCTCTCTCTCTCTCTCTCTCTCTCTATATATATATATATATTTAAAATGTTGCATCATTTTGGCGACATAGTTAAGAAAATGTTTACATCTTGTTTTTCTACTCCCTGTGTCCTTATATAGTATCCGAAATCTTCTCCCAAGGGAGGACTTCCTCTTGTATTTTGGCTTTGACCAGACAGTAAATGCTTACTGACACCCAACCATCCAACCAAAATGGGAACTTATCAATTGTAGCCATTGCTTTATCAATTCCTGCTGCATAATTAGAAGTATTTGTTTCTATAATAGTGTTAGGTTTCTCGATGTGCATTGCATGACAAACTATCTTGTTCATCATAGGAAGATCATGAAATCTAGTTGGGTTATATCACAAAATTACTGCAAGATAGCTGGTAGGTAGTGGAATGACCTTTTATCTATTCTGCCTATTATAATTCATTAGTCGTTTCACTCTCTCGCATTAGTAAGTTTTTTAATGTGGCAACAATAGGACCATTACCGTCATCTTCATCAATAATGATGTCAGCGTTTGAACATGACAGCCCCATGCAAGAGATGCATATCATGAAACATATCAAACCTACTCTTCTACAGACGCAGGGGGTAGTCATGGAACCTTTGAGGTAATTGCATGATACAATGTTTGAAATTTCTGAAAGAGCAAGGTCTTTATGTCCAGCGATTGATATCAGTCCTTTTGAAGTCCCTTTCCAACATATGTATGTATGGAAGAAAATTGAGCAGCCACATCTGCTGCATACAAAAACAGCCAAACTGAATTTGATTTTATTCAGTGATTGGGCAAAGCACTGATATTATGAATGACATAGGGATTGACCTTTATTAGTTCAATATAACTGAAGAATGAAAGCCCACCCTTCTTCAGAAATACTCCAAGGTTCAGTAGACGGTTCTTTATACGCAGCAACAAGATCTTGAAGTTCTTCATGCCGTTCCAACAGGCGTATGAACTTCAGTTTTCCATGTCTGAAAATGCATGTAAAAAAAAGAATGTTATCCTTGATGACTGATCTAAAGTTCATGAAGGAAGGAATGTACAGTTTGCTTTCTGTATTTCCTTTCCCTAGTTTTAGGATGTATATATTTATCTTTGATACTCCCAAGGCTGTCAGAATAATTAAAACGTCTACATCTACTCTTGTCACTGAGTCCTCTTGGTAGACTCCTATTGCAGTAGCAACAATCACTGTGTTTGCATTTTCAGTTGCCTGTTTTAAATTAGAACCTGCAATGATCAATCTAGTAATGAGTATCGGGATAGGCCAGCTCTTATGACTGTCATTTGAGAGATATTTACTTTGACTTGTTGATGCTGGCATGGTTTTATGAAATCTGGTGTCTCTGGTAGAATTAATCATTCAACGAACAAGCTTAGCACATTTTGTTCTTTTCTCTGCTAGGTTTTCTTGATATCACCCAAATACAACAATGATATATTCTTGTAATGGTTCTTTATATATTCAGCATACCTGTTTAGAATTGTTGAGAATATTTCTCTCTTTTGCAGTTAAGTGAAACAGAATTTCTCCATCAATAACATGAATTGTACCTCCAACCATTCCTGTGCCACTAACAGGTGCAAATACATTATACATCTTGGATTTCTTGGTTTTATGTATTCCAATTTCATAAAACAGTGATATGGGCCTAGTTCATAAGTAAAGTTAAGTTTGAATATTTTGTGCAAATGCTTCATGAATGAAATTTTTCTAAAGAACATCTCAATATACACTGGACATGCACCATCTCATATTTTTACTCCTGTCATGACAGCTCTCAAGGGTTTGACCCTTTTCTTCTGCAAAGTTACTGACAACAATATTTGACATTAAGCAAACTCCATCATATCCATTGTACCATATGTGTTTCATACATGCTCTTACACTAATACTATTGCTTTTTTGTATCTCTCACTCTCTCCCACACTGATAATAGAAAAACCTTCTTGAGCTTGCCATTGCATGTTTCACATTGTTAGAATTTTTGTGCCTTTTTTGCTCTCATAAGTTAGTTATCTGGTTCAATAAAGTCACTTCATTCAACTAACCTTTCTGTTAGTACCTAACAACTACCATGCAACAACTGGTTATCCTGGAGTGACCAGCTCCCCACCACCTTTTGCCCTATGCAGTGCCCTACCCATTTTACGATGCCGCTCACCGACCCTGACTCTTTGATCCACACAGCCTCTATGAAACTGCCGTCCTTTGCCAGTCTGGTTCTAGCTCACCGTTCAGTTTTGCATCAATGGCATGACTTACTCAAGCAGTAAAACAGATTATCCTTGCGGCCATCCAGGCAGAAACTTTCCCAGGAATCTCTAATTGGCTTTGCAACCAAGGGCAAGATCCAATAGCATATGATGTCCTCAAAATATACCCCCTGGAGCACTATTCACCATCGCCAGCTGCCCGTATAGCCAAGATTTTTCAGCTCTCTCAAGAGCCATTGGGATACCAAAGGCTTCGCTCGCCCTCGGGAAAATAACCAGTATGGCTCACCTGCAACCTTCTCGGGAAGTGAACCTACTTCATGCCCTTTAGGTATCACACCTAACCATACCTGTACACACCACCATCTCCGATATCGATACCTTGCCCATGAATGTCCCGATGACCAAAGTCATCGCCCTTATGGTCAGCTACCTCCCTACCTTAAAGACCTCCATCAATGCCTGACGAAAAGGACAACTATTAAACACTGACCGAAGCTGACGTGAATGCGATAAGGCACAGATACCCGGCCCGTGACATACTGAAGCAGCTACAAAGCCACCCACCACCCACATATGCTGCCCCTCTCCCACACTACAACCAATAACCTGTACGAGACACACACACACCATTGTTTTGAAGCAACAAATATTATTGGAAGTTCCTCGTTGGCAACGTAACATTGCCATTATTTGGTGCAGATTTCCTAGCCCATTTCCACCTCCTGGTTGATGTGGCACATAGACGTTTATTCAACGGAGACTCATGCAGTACTTGTCGACACCTCTTCAACTAGCCTCTTCCAACCTCACACTCCACATCAGCGTACACACAGAGCATACACCCAGCTTCTCGTGTTGTACCCGAAAGTCTTTTGAACAGAAATTCATCAAATGCCCACAATCCGCTGACACCCCCTTACATGGGCCCTTTCCTCGTTATCTGTCGCAAACCAAAGGCTTTCTTAATTAACATTTATGGCAAAGAAACCTGGTCTCCATTGATCGCCTAAACCTGTGTATCTCCTGCAAGATGACCCACCTCCAGTTCATCTCTCTAGGGTAGGGCACCATATTTTACATGTATGTCTTTTTTAGGGGGGAACTATGTACCGCACATGTTTCATACATGCTCATACACTGTAATGCTATTGCTTTTTATGTATCGCTTACACTCTCCCATACTGATAGTAGAAAAACCAGCTTAGGCTTGCCATTGCATGTTTCACATTCTTGGAAATTTTGTACCATTGTTCCCCTCAACTGTTTGTATATAAGCTCGTTATTTGTTGAATAAAGTCACTTACATTCAGCTCGCCTTTCTGTTAGTACCTAACAGCTACCTTGCGACAGCTTTATGAGGATTTGTTTCTACATCGGTTACTTCTGTGTTGATCTCTTTTACTGTAAGTAACATCACAGTATACCTCAATTTCCTCAATGACCATCAGATTGACAGGCATTCCAAGAACCCCTCTATCAGGTACCAGTCCACCAAAAACTCTTCATTAATGGGATCAATGTCTGTGCAATGGTCATGTCAGGCCAAATTCTGGACAAAAGTATTTCTGACCGTCTGATTGAAGAAAAATCTTTTTGAATATAATCATCAAATTCCTCGTGGATAATCCAGTATTTTAAGCCAGAGATGTCTTGTATATACAACTGAGCTGATTTCGCATACAAAAATTACCACTAGCATGAAAGTAGGGAAGCATCTTTTGAAATTTTTCTAGGTGTCGTTTCCAGATGCCTGGGTGCTCTACTTTGATAAACTGTTTTACGAGTATTACCATTTAAGATTAATGCACCAAGAATTTTGCAGTGGCACCTTTATTCTCCATCAAACTCAAGGTACCATTAACTTACAAAGCACATTTTGTATTACTTCACTGTCAATCAGTGTAGAGCAAAATCTCGTAAAGCTACTTTTGATGCTGACTGTTCATCCGGAGAGAGATTAGTTCAGAGATTAATACAGACAGCACAACATTTGCTAGTATATGTTCCCTGAGTGCTCTTGAATAGTCATTCCCCGTTAAGATTTTGTCAACAGATGCCCCAGCATAAACAGTACTAAACAAGGATTTCATTTCACTTCCATTTATGTGGAAACCAATTGCACCCAAAAAGTACATCAATAAGTGGAAGCCATCAAGACATGCAGTAACCTTACTTACATGTGAATCTTGACGACAATTTGCAAAAATGTCATGTCTTGATATACAAAGATTGATCAAAGGCAACAAAACAACATTGTTGTTTCATTTCTTTGCATTTCTCTACAGCTTGGTCAAGTATTGTATATATGATGTCATAATCGGTAGGTGTAGCATTTGTAAAAGGAAGGTATGATATCTGGGAAACATTATATGGCAACTGTACCGAATATTTCTCCATGAAACTATTCCAACCTGGACAGTCTTTATTTGTCATTTTCCATGTAGGCATAGGAGTTCCATTGTTGTTATTGATATAGTAGTTAAAATTGACTGATATTTGTAAAATCCATGACCTTTCTATGAAGTAGTCCTCCTGCACTATTATCCTTAAATTCCTTAATGGGAACATGACCAAACTGTCTAGCAGAGGACTTTTCTATGCAATAGTCCTCCTGCACTGTTATCTTTAAATTCATTAATGGGAACATGACCAAACTGTCCAGCAGAGAATGCATAAGAGATCATTTCTAATCTAGTGATTGGCTAATCCAAAGTAGGGTTATTTTGAGGAGAAACACAATGTATCTCTCCCATATTGTGGAAAATGTTGAATCAATGAATGGTACATTTGTTCAAATCCGAGTTGTTGAATACAAGATTTGTAAATGAGGCAGTCTAAGGTTCCTTAGCTCGATGTTGAAACGATAATACTTGAGAGTCCTGCCTCAGCATAAGAAGCACATAATCACAAGGTAAAGAGCACATTCATTATATGCTTAGAACTATACTTTTGACTGAAATGAACAGCAAGACTTATTTGTACATGGAATGTGAAAGAACTTGGTCTAGCTGCTGTTAGGATAGCATGTGAAATGGCTCTACACTTCCTATCTCATTTTCTTTTATTTAATTTCTTATTTTTGAGTACAATAGTTTCCACAAGACATTTGAAGGTATCTGTAATAAGTGAATCCAAGTCAGTTTAGAAATGTTCTATTGGTAGATACTAATCAGTTTTATCTACCTGTGACCACATATCTTCAGCAATCATTTTGGCAGCTACAGTACATTTATTATCCTATGCCGCTCTTCTTTCGCGTCATGACTTCTGTGTTTTTCATATCAATCATAAGTCAGAATTTTGTTCCCTGCATCACGGAAACAAATACTTGTTTTCTGTTGTTATTCACAGAAACAACAATACCTTATCCATATCTTACTGTCAGTTTAGATTTACTGTTTTATCCCCTCATATCCCTCAATAATCTCACTTGAAGTAAGTAGGCATTCCTCTCGACTCTTCTTTAGGTAGTTAAAAACTTGAATAATTTTGCCTTTACAACTGCAGAACTTTTAGGACGGCCACGTTTCATACCATTAAAAGCACAGTAGATTTTTTTTTTCATTTAGGCTGAATGGTAACTTGCCTCAGCAACAACTAAATAAACTTCACTACATATGCAAGTACACACTGTTTTGTCCCACTCATCATTTCTAATTTAACCAGCTTTAAAAATGGTGTCCTTGACATGAGGAGTCCATATATAAGAAACAGATTCACGATAATTTTCTTTTATTTTTTTATTTTTTCTATTTATTTTTTTTCCAAAAACCTATTTTCTGTGTTGCCTGAAAAGTTTCGGCACTCCTTTCTTTTGTCGACTATTTCCTAATTTTTTTTATGCACTCAAACATTTCAGTTGTAACTGAGAATGCTTTCTATCTTTCCAATTAGTGCTATAGTCTATCAGTATCTTTACACTCTTCTCTTTAACATCTCTTGTCTCACCCTCAGAAAACTGTCCATCACAAAAGAAGCATTTCCCCAATTAAGACATTTTCAATATTGTGGAATCACTGATAAGTTAACTTTCTCTTTTCCTAGTCCCTCCCCAAAAAAGATAATACTTGAGGATTTTTTCAACATTGCACGCAATAAGAATTACCATGTGATATTCGGGCACTGGGGGTAGAAAATAAATTATTTTTGCACCTCTGGCACCAAAACAGTGCAATGTATCACAAAGATTAATTGGAGTTTGTTTTTTTAGAAAATTTTATAGAGGTTATTTTATGTTACGACACATTTTCCGACAAAATAAGTTCCAATCGCCATGTTAGCATAAAAACTATTTTTTTTTTTTTTTTTTTTTTTGGCTGCCATTTTTTCAAGATGGTGGCCAAACTTGGGGTGTCAGAGGGGTGACAAATTAATATGTTATTAAGTACCTTACTGCCTTTTTCTCTGACGGTTTCCTTAATCAGGAATTTTTCCCCCTTTGATTGGCCTAACTGGTATGAGGTCTCCATGGTATATAAGCCCGTAACTCTAAAAGGCAGAGGAAAAGTAATCCCTTTTCTATTAGGGAAGAAAATGCAATAAACAACATGTGGATTGAAATAAAATCCTTTATCACAAGGGCACTATTTGTGTCAATACCATTTCCGGAATTACGACCGACTGGGAATTTTCGGGAGAAGTAAACTATTAATAGGCAGTGGCCAAAACATTTGTTGCTATTTTTATAAGATTCCATATAAAACTTTTTTTTTTGGAGAAAAGGGGAAATATTGATACAAAATTAATTTTTTTTTTCTTTTACATGAAGGGTTATCTTCTTAATCTGAATGGTGCATGACTGAAAACTATACATACTTTATTATAACGTTTAGAGCTCTGAAAAATGTTCTATGCTATGAGTTAAGTATAAATCAAGTATTTGATGCTGTAACTTTAGTCATGAATTACTAATGCGAGTATATGACTGAAATGTCACTGGTACTCACCTGAGCCCTATTTACATAATATCCTGAGGTAATCGGAACACTAAACCCAATCCAAGAAAAAGAAAATCCAAAGTGAAACTTCAATAGATACACGATACTAATTGTGAACTTCAGTAATATAACCAGGTAGCATGGGAGAGAAGCTAATCATAAATCAGAACCTCCAATCAAAAGGCCTTACAAAACACTGATAGATTGTCTGTAAAGTACATTGCTAAACGTGCCAGTCTTGTAAAATTTTATAGTCCCGACCTACGAGCGCAAAAACTGTTGCTCGTCCATTTTTGAATAATCATTAAGCTAGCGTTAGGAAAAGGAATCTTGCTTCGTGAGAATGAGCTTTAGGAAATTGTCAGTGTTCCAAAAATATCCATAAACAATTGTGTTAACATTGACAGAGGGATCAGATAACGTAAATGACATATAATGGCCACACAGATGACAGGGAAAGATAATCATAAAGAAAATCAGACTGCAAGTGAGAAGACTATACTAAAACAAAGTTAATTAGATATGGCCTTAACGAGATAATGAAATTGATTAAAGGAATCTGTTTTGAAGTAAGCCCAATGCGATAATATAAATAAATATTTAGATTTCTTATAAATGTGTGTATGAAAATTTATATCGGAACTTTTGTAAGTACATATTAAACTCATAATTACAGTTCATAATGTCAAAATTCCATCTCTGTATATCTCTATCTTTAGGTCTAGTTATCTCAAGAAGCACTGATTGCAAGCTTATTTTTTGTTCACACATCAGCACTATTCATCTTAAAGTGCCTTACATTTGAGTTGAAATATGTCGTACAATTTCCATAAAACAAAATTTGAGACCTTCTACAGAACAGAAAAAAAGAAAACAAGTTTGAGGAGATTAAAGGAACTAATCGTTATTTCAACTCAGTTTCGACCCACGATATGGCTTTAAAAGTTAGACAAAACTTCTAAACTTTCATCCCTTCCATAAACTGTGTCTATGCACTTAAGCAGTCATTGATTAATTTAGTATATGAGTTTTGTGAATGATAAAAGAAGAAACTGTCTGATCAAAAGCCTACCTATATATTATCAAAATGATGCACTGCATATCTTGCCAAGAAACAATTGCAAAATATATTTTATGGATAAATATAAATCAGAAAAATGTACTGTGCTTTTGCCTTTATTTGGTGGAACTGCTGTTAAATATTAGAATAATCATAGACCAATTCCCCCAGAATATAAAAATAGAGACCTATGAGCCAATGCCGTCTTTATATATCCAGCGTGTAAGATTTTGTTACTCTCCAGTTTGGTAAAACCCCAAACATCCCCCGGATGCAATTAATCTCATCATCCCCCGTGCGTCACGTGACATTTGAGTTGCAACGGTTTCCCCGATTTGGATAAAAATAAAGAAACGCAGTGAACATTTCTTATTACGAGAATATCATTGTTGCCTATTTTCTTTCAGATTTTTTTTTCTCATTGTTAGATTTGCAAACCGGATCGGGAGGTACGATACAGGAGATATCCCGAATATCCGATGTAAATATATTATATCTATGCTGATCTAAAAATTGAATAAGGCGCCTTTTACACAGTAAATTACCGCAGGTCGCGGCTAGGTGAGAGAGAGAGAGAGAGAGAGAGAGAGAGAGAGAGAGAGAGAGAGAGAGAGAGAGAGAGAGAGAGAGAGAGAGAGTAGATTTAATATTAAGTAGGAAAATTGAGAAGAAGCAGGCCCAAAAAGGATATTTCTGGTTATCATGCAGTTCAACGGAAATCTTGATGGCGTCATTAGGTGCAATGCAACGCTTGACTCTTGTTTAGTTACTCCAACGTATTTTCGATACTTCTGAAGAAAATTCTACCAAGGCAATTCCCATGCAGAACTTCTAACTTTAGATTTCCTGGTAAACAATTTTTTTTTTTTTTCAAATTAAAGTCATTATTCTAGAGAGCATGTTAGCTAAGAAGGGTGAATTTACCACTGACGTAACAGCTGTTGTTACTCAAGTCCTCAATATGCAAACAATAATGATTTATTCGCAAGTAGCCTCAAGTATACATAGGCTAATTATTTCAAATTGCCACATATAGATAATTAGCTGGTTTCAATGTCAATATCTTTTATTAACCTTATGTCTGGCGGAAACCAGTGTTCTCATAATCATGACAAGGAATATTTTTTGAGAAACTTCATTCCGGTTACGTTTAAAAAATCGGAAATCTCCATCAAAGTTTTCCTAATCGCTAAAGGATCTATGCATTTGATAAAACTCTCAATTCCTAATGTTCATTAGGCAAAGTATCATTTTAGATGACCTTACAATCTTCAGACCTAAATGTGTCATTTCTTATCACGTGCTATAAGCCTAAGGGCTCCAACAGGGACTATAGCCCAGCGAGGAAAGGACATAACGATACAGATAGAATAGTGTGCCTTTATGTACCCTCAGCAAGGGAACTCTAACCCAAGACATCGCATAACCATGGTACAGAGGCTATGGCACTACCCAAGACTACAGAACAATGGTATGAATTTGGAGTGTCGTCCTTCTAGAAAAGCTGCTTATTATAACTAGAGAGTCTCTTCTACCCATACCAAATGGAAAGTATCCACTGCACAATTATTACGAGCGAGGAAGAATTGGTTGGATAGCTTAGTGTTGTCTGGTGTATGAGAAAAAAGGAGAATATGTAAGATATAGGACAAACTTTTCGGTCTATGCGTAGACAAAGATAAAATGAGCCGTATTACAGAGGGTACCAATGTGTACGATCTGGTCAGACAAATGACCGAGTAACTCTCTAGCGGTAATATATTAACGGGTGAGTGGTGCCTTGGCCAGCCGACTACCTATAATTATTAAACAGTAAGTAAATATAAGGACTGATTTGCCTCGATTGAGGATTCGGTACATCAAATTTACCTAAGGTTTCCTTTAGGTTGGCCAGGGCATTAGCCACCCGTTGAGATACTACCGCTAGATATTTAGGGGGTCCTTTGACTGGCCAGACAGTACTACATCTGGTTACGATTCACTTTTCTTTTGCCTACACATACACCGAATAGTCTGGCATATTCTTTGCGGATTCTCTTCTGTCCTCATACACCTGACAACACTGAGATTACCAACCAATTCTTCTTCACCCAAGGGGTTAAGTACTGCACTGTAATTGTTCAGTGGCTATTTTCCTCTTAGTAAGGGTAGAAGAGACTCTTTAGCTATGGTAAGCAGCTCTTCTAGGAGGACACTCCAAAATCAAACCATTGTTCTCTAGTCTTGGGTACCGCCATAGCTTCTGTACTGTACTGTCTTGGATTAGAGTTCTCTTGCTTGAAGGTACACTCGGGTACACTATTCCATCTAATTTATCTTCCTCTTGTTTTGTTAAAGTTTTTTTACAGTTTATATAGGAAATGTTTACTTCAATGTTATTGCAGTCCTTAAAATATTTTATTTTTCGTTGTTCCCTTCCTCACTGGGCTATTTTCCCTGTTGAGGCCCCTAGGCTTAAAGCATTCTGATTTTCTAACTAGGGTTGTAGCTTAGCAAGTGAAAATAATAATAATAATAATAATAATAATAATAATAATAATAATAATAATAAAATGAATACCAGCCGTAAGAAAATAAGTATTGCTTTTTTATGCGCAACGAGTTTCAGTACGTAAACAAATACATCTGCTGCAATACATGTATAATTCAATGAAGTTTATAAATAAAAATTACAGATATAACGTCCAGTCTCTAAAGATGCTTAAATGAAATTTTTTGGTGCTGTTTTGGTATGCGATCTCAATATTCAAATAGGTAAAAAATTAAAACAAGATTAATAGAAACACTAATGGTTCTTGTTTCGTAGTGCGCTCGCTTCGCTCGCGAATAATAAAAACGTCAAACTCCTCATGTACTGGCAAGTGGTAATGTTGAGCTGCTCATGCTAACATCAATGATTGATTTTTTTTTAGATAATCATTCACGTTATATATATATATATATATATATATATATATATATATATATATATATATAAATATATATATATATATATATATAAATTTATATATATATAAATTTATATATATACGTAAATATATATATATATATATATATATATATATATATATATATATATATATATATACATATACAGTATATATATATATATATATATATATATATATATATATATATATATACATATATATATATATATATATATATATATATATATATATATATATATATATATATTAGAAATCTAATGGTTCTTGCTTCGCCATGTGACATCGCTGCTATCAGGTGAGATAGCATACCAAAGCAGATGCACGACTTTGCTTGGTAATATTCAAGAATTTCCAGTGGCTCCAGACAGTTTGACATTCTATTATGCTATGAAACATTGGTTTCTGAAATGAAGCGCTCATCTGAGTTCGTTATTCCAAGTTTTAAGGAACCGATCATTTTGAAATGGGATCCCATTCCTCTCTGGTATACATTTTCAAAAAAATCGATAGTGTTCTTCCTTCAGCTGAAATGGCTACACTGGTTCCATCATGCGGACCAATTTTATCGAATATTTTGTCTCTAGTCTATTAGTTGCACGAGTCATTTTATATATTGTATATTCGTGTACATTTTCTTTTTGTTGTCATTATTGTTAAGTTGGTTTACAATTATGATGCGAGTTTTTATTGCTTTATTATGGCTGGAGAGGTTGAGCCAAATCCGGGACCAGTGCACCCCAGACTTAGCCATTGTCGTCTGATGTATTACAATCTCCATAAAATGCACGGCAATACTCGAGACATTGCAGTAGCCTTCAGACAGTATGATATCCTATTGTGCTCAAAGACCTAGGTATCTCAAATAAAGCCCTTTTTCCAAGTTTTAAGAAACCAATAACTTCGAAATGGGATGCGATTTCTAGAGGAAAGGGAATAATGGTATATATCAGGGCTGAGTATCCTGTTTCTCACAAGTCCTGCTATGAATGTGGATGTCATGAGATTCAGGTCATAATGGGCTGCAAACAAGTATAACCACTTTTATTTGAGATCCGTCTATCAGAATCCAGACTTCAATAATTCTATCTTCGATTATCTTCTTAATAAGTTAAAAGATGATATAAGACCTCTTTTGTGCTTATTGGTAATTTAAATGCTCACCACAGAGTGGTTTAATTTTGTTTCTCCTACTGATAGCTCTGAACTTTGCTTCTGAATCAGGATGTGAGCAAATCAGATGTGGAGCTACTCACAGGTCTGGTAAATGCTTGGACCTATAGTCTATTTATTATAGCGGTGCATATTTGCACAAACTCACAGAGGTGCCCTTTTAGCTCGGAAAATTTCCTGATACCTGATTGGTCGGAAGTATTTTTGTCCGAACACCTTCATTGTTCTTAAATAATTACCAAGTAATGTGAATCGAAACTTATTTACTAACCTATATTTCTCCATTAGATATATGTTTTGTCAATAAACAATGTGAAAGAATAAATCTATTATAAAGTATCGTCATGGTAAGCCTAAATTTGATAACACATTCCGCCGAAGTCAACGACAGCAGCTTATTTTCGGATGCACGCTTTGTAATTTTGTAATTTTTCACATACTTCAACACAAATCGGGATAAATTACATTCAGCATTAGTTAAACATGTTATTATAAACTTTCTTTGAATACCAGAATTTACCAAAAACATGGAATTAATAAAACCCGATATTTGTGAAAACTTATGGGGAGGTAAAAGATCAGCCTGTAGCGGCCGGGAAAACAATCCCTTCTGACTGTTATAGACACAGTTTTTCTTTCGTAATATAGTTCGGCCTATTCCTTTCAGTTTAAATAGTCTTGCATTGTCTCTCTTCATAATATTTTGCCTAATATTTTCCAACATTCCTGTTCCTCACCTAATATCTATCTATTTTCCCTGATATCACTTCTTTCATATAGGGGATATTCCTTATTTCTTATCCTCTGTGGAAAGTGTTGGCTTGAAGAGAAGCGCTTGCTAGTCTCATTAAAATAGTGTAGAGGTGGGAATAAAAAAAAAATACTATGCTTAATTTCATTTGATATAATGGGAGCTACTGAACAGGTTTGCAGACTAAGCTATACTTGCTACACAGCATAAAATTTATGTTATTATTATTTACATACTTACTGACGTAAGGTACAAAACATAATGAAACGTAGTGCGGATATCCCATATATGAAAGAAGGGATATCGGGGAAAATAGATAGATATTAAGTGAGGAACAGGAATGTGGGAAAATAATAAGCAAAATATTACGAAGAGAGACAATGCAAGACTATTTAAACTGAAAGGAATAGGTCGAACTAAAATACAAAAAAAAAAAAAAAAAAAAAAAAAAAACCTGCGTCTGTGACAGTCAGAAGGGATTGTTTTCCCGCCAGGCCGATGCAGGCTGTTCTTTTACCTCCCCATAAGTTTTCACAAATATTGGGTTTTATTAATTCCATGTTTTTGGTAAATTCTGATATTTAAAGAAAGTTTATTATAACATGTTTAACTAATGCTGAGTGCAATTTATCCCAATTTGTGTTAAAATGAGTGAATAATTACAAAATTACAAAGCGTGCACCCGAAAATAAGCTGCTGTCGTTGACTTCGGCGGATTGTGTTATTAAATTTAGACTTACCATGTCGATACTTTATAATAGATTTATTCTTTCACATTGTTCATTGACAAAACATATATCTGATGGAGAAATATAGGTTAATAAATAAGTTTCGATTCACATTACTTGGTAATTATTTGAGAACAATGAAGGTGTTCGGACAAAAATACTTCCGACCAATCAGGTATATATCAGGAACCTTTCCGAGTTAAAAGGGCACCCCTGTGAGTCGGTGCAAATATGCACCGCTACAAAAAATAGACTATATTATACACTGACTCCCCTGGCGATATAACAAGTAAGGTTGGTTCTCCAGATGGGATGTCTGATCATGTTTGACTTCGTTGATAATTAAGACTGAGCAGCCTGTCCATGATATGTCATACTCATGTAAGATATACAGTATATAAAATCTCTAGCAGATTGTAATGGAATTTTCGACTATTGAGCATGTTGTTTTCTTGAATGAGTAACTGGTCAATATAATTGATGATTCTAGACGTATTTATTTGGAGGAACAGGATGCCTATTATCTTTGGGAGGGTAACATCACATTTGACTTTGAATTATTATTATTATTATTATTATTATTATTATTATTATTAATTATTAATTATTACCATTATCATTATTACTGCTATTATTATTATTAGCTAAGTCTACAACAATAGTTGGAAAAGCAGGATGCTATACGCCCAAAGGCTCAAACATAGAAAAATAGGTCAGTGAGGAAAGGAAATAACAAAAATCAGCTAAAAGTAATAAACAAGTGAAATTAAATATTCAAAGAACAGTAATAATCTTAAAATATTTCACATATAAACTATCAAGAATAAGAAAAACAAAGAGGAGGAGAAATTAGATGAATAGTGTGTCCGAGTGTACCCTCATGCAAGAGAACTCTAATCCAAGGCAGTGGAAGACCATGGTACAGCAGCTATGGCACTACCCAGGACTAGAGAACAATGGTTTAATTTTTGAGTGTCTATCTCCTAGAAGAGTTGCTTACCATAGCTAAAGAGTCTAAAGTAGCCATTGAACAATGACAAATTGGTTAACTCCATGAGAGAAGAGGAATAGTTTGGTAAACTCAGTGTTGTCAGGTGTATGTGGACAGAGGAGATTGTGGGAAGATTAGATCAAACTATTCGGTGTATGTCTAGGCAAAGGAAAAATGCAACGTAACCAAATCGAGGAATCCAATGAGTATTGACTGGCTAGTCAAAGAACCCAATCTCTTAGGTGGTAGTTCCTCAACGGGTGGCTTGTGCCCTGGCCAACCTACTATACGTTAAGGATATGGATAAGGATTTGTAAACAAATTATTTTCTATGGCACCTATAAAATGTTCATTACATAGTGAGCTTACAACACACAAAATGTGATAAGATTGGAAATAGGTATAACTGCAAAAGCACCCGCTAATTATCAGGAATCCTTTTAACCGAATCCATAAAATTACAATATAAAAAATTCATCGAAAACAACCAAGTGATGTCAGTGCAGTTAGATACTTTTGCATTAGGAATAATTCTTGGATAATAAATTGAAAATAACATACAAGTTAAAATAACATATAAGATAAAATATGAAGCTATGTATAAAAATACGATTGCCAACAAACTCCAAAATGTAATACTTATCAAAAAATCAACGAATTAATACAAAACAAAGTAGCCTTCCAATTCATTTGTCAGCTACGGCTTTTATGCAACATACCTATCTATTTTTCATAACATACAAGCAGCAAATAAACATCAGATACCAAACTGGTCTGCCAGTACCACTTTAATATTATTCAATATTCGACTGCATTTACGTTCATAAATATTCCTTAACTGTGATGCCATGTAAATACCAATACCAACTTTTTCGGGCTAAAGTTATCGACAAACCAAAGAGCTTCATATCGTCGTTAAAAATAGAAAAACGTTGGCAAACGTTTAAAAAATATCAATTGCTTTACCTACAATATTGCTCAAACTGTGGGCATCAATATATATTCCAAGTCCATATAAGATGACAAAGTGATGAATTATAGACGAATATAGGCTACACCAGGCCAGTAAAAATGACGACTGCAACTCGTAAGATGAAGATTAACACTGCAGATTCGGTAAAAGAAGGTACACTCCCGTAATTTTCCCACAAAAGCCCGTAGCCCTTGGAGGAAAAGCAAATACTTGATGCTACAAAACAAGTTATTGTTGAATCTAAAGCCGGATAAACACACGAGAGCAGAGCACTATACATAACAGTTTTACGGATACACGCGTATCAATGTGTCAAAATATCGAGGACGCAATTACTGTATCGCATCAGAGATGGTCTGTCCTACTACTGCCAGCATTATTGCAAGAGCACGTGCTTGGTCGCGAAAGCCAGGCAATCTACAAGCAAGGAATTCTGTCCGTGTTGTTTACCGATGATTCGTCAAGGGCCAACGTACAAGTCGCAACCGCCGCATACATTCTTATTCACTACTTCACAAAAAGGAAGAGAGATAAAAGATGATGGCAGTCAGGAATATAGAAGTCGTAAATTACTCTGACATGAAGCTCCAAAATTTAGGAAATGACAGAAAACTGAAGTTTGAGGAAGAGAAATTCGAATGTTTGCCTTAAGATATCATGAAAAGTACTGTTTTAAAAGAAAAAAAAAAGGTTTCATAGTTGTCAAGATAAAAAAGGTTGTACTGAATAGTCATGGAGGGAAAGGCTTGCAGTCTTTTATGGTGGTTTTTTATAAACGCTCATCGACTATTCATAATATGAGGTTAAGCAAATAAGAACTGATTATTTCTATATCTACGCCGTATAAATGTTTCAGGAAGTTAGTCAAAAAACAAGTTTTTATATGCAGTGAAAAAATATTACAAAATTTCATCACCATTTCAAAATGATGAATCGCAGTAAATGGATAACCTCTCTCCAAGATGTTCCAATATAGCTTCGGTTTGTAAACATGGAATATACAATAAGTTGCATCGTCTCTTGTGACCATAGATTTCAATTCAGAAGAATAGCTACATGAAACCCCATAATCTCCGTCAAAATTAATTGGTTTTAAAGATACAGGACTTAATACTGAAAGTTTATCTATTCTCATAATGTAATAAAAAACATAGCGCTTTATTCATATATCAAGTAATTTAAGTGTTCTTTAGTAAATGAAACTAGCAGTTATATGACCTGGGTTACAGCAAGTAGCGACTATCATCTAATTCGAGAACATTGAGGACCATTCATTCATGGAAAAATCTATGCATGTCAATGTCAAGCAAATATTGTGGACATGTGACATTTTATGGCCATGTATAGAAAAGTAATATTCCATATTCTTCACCTTATTTCAGGTGGACAGTAGAAGAAACGTAGAATTATATTACGGTATCTCTCTCTCTCTCTCTCTCTCTCTCTCTCTCTCTCTCTCTCTCTCTCTCTCTCTCTTAAAGATTATCAGTTCTTAATCTCTTTACTTCTGTCGATAAAGGGAAGTTTCTATAATTCATACATTAAAAATCTATTCTAATGTTTTTATTGTTTTTAAAGTATTCTATTTTAATTGGTCATAACCTCTCTTGTTGTTTATTTCCTTATTTCTTTTCTTCACTGGGCTATGTGCAACTAGGGTCGTAGCTTAGCTTATAATAATAATAATAATAATAATAATAATAATAATAATAATAATAATAATAATAATAATAATAATAATAATCAGCTTAAAACATTCTGATTCTTCTGTCATCAACTTGAGCAGACTCAGCGTAGCCAAATGATATGCTTCATGCAATTCACGTTCCGTACACACAGTTTGAAAGGCATAATATAATATACCTTTGATGAGATGGGCATCTACCGACAATTGGCGGGAATGACCACGTTGCGCAACAATGAGCATGGGCTCCAGTTTTTTTTTTTTTTTACAAGAATATGTTGCGTTACGTTCTTTTGCACGCGTGTAAGTACCCGGCTTTAGAAGAGACCGATAAAAGATAAATGAGAAGACGAGCTAAGACACCTTGATGTACTCGACATTTTTATGCAATGGAAATAAAAACTTGAAATTTTGTTTACTAACGCTAAAACTAATATCAACTAATGGTGATCTTTATCGATGTTTACAGTCAATTTTAATGCCAAACATTAAAAAGTTGAGCCAAAATTCTTATATTGTAGATTTAAAACGCATATTGTACCGCTCATGTATCACACACACTCGTACATTGTAACAGTGTATCTTATTTTTTGTATATTGTCGTTTTCATTATCGCTCTCCCCTCTCACTGATAACCTGTCTAATCATGTATTTTACTGCATAATTGTGTTTGAATTTTTTCACCGTTATTGACTGAAACGGGTTGTATGAATACTGAGGCTTCGACTAAATAAAGTTCAGTTGCATTCACGAGAATCTCTAAGTTACAACCTAACTGCACGCCGGCACATTGATGACCACCGGAGTGTTCAACTACCTCATGGGCCTCACTCTTTGATGATGCCTTCCTCAGATACAAACTCAGCTATCCACCCCACGCCTCTGAAAACACCGTTCTTCACCAGCAGAAAAGCATTCGCCTGGTTCCAATGGGCTGAAGTCAAGTTTTGCATAAAGGGCATAACTGGTCATGCACAAAAGCTGATTATGTTCTCACGGCCATCCCTGAAGACACTTTCCCGGAAATCTCTGATTGGCTGTGCGGACAAGGGGACATCCTCATAACGTAGGAAAACCTCAAATCATACCTCGTTGAGCAGTACTCGCAATCATTGACCGCCCGCATAACAAAACATTTTCAGCTCTCGCAACAACCATTGGGGGACCAAAAGGCATCGCTCACCCTCATGGAAATGACCAGTATTGCTCACCTGCAACCTGTTGCAGTGAATCTACTTTGTGCTCTTTGGGTACTGCTCCTACCCAAACCTGTACGTGCTTCCATCCCCGATGTCGATATTTTGCCCATGAAGGACCTGATGACCAAAGTCAACGCCCTTATGGACAGCCACTTCACCGCCTTCCAGACCTCCATCAACGCCTCCACTCCTGACAAAGAGGACAACTATTCAACATCGACTGAAGTTGAATGAAATTCGGTAGGACACAGACGCCCACCCGTGATGTGCTGAACCGACGACAAAGCCGCCCACCACCCAAATATATCACCCCTCGCTTATGCCCTAACCTCCCACCTCTCCAGCCACTTACCGACGCTCATCGGCCAGAGTTATGCTAATACCACTCCAAATTCGGGGCAGCTGCGAAGAAATGTGCGAATGGTTGTCAGTGGCCAAAAGTGTGTGAGTAGGCCTTCGTTAGCAGCGGTTGCTCCCCTGTAACTAATCTTTTCATTTTACATGACGCAGGTATGGGCGTGTGATTCTTGGTAGACATAGGTGCTTGCCGTCCTCTTCAGCTAAGACCTCTCTCCAGGACACGACATAGTCTGTCTAAAACTGCTGACATCTGCTTGGTCGCTGTCAACGGATCTGCGATACCCACCTACGGTTATGAAACCCTCACCTTATCGTTTAAAAGTGCCAAATATATTTTGAAGTTTCTCATCACTGAAGTCACATTGCCAATCCTCAGTGCGGACTTCCTCTTACATTTCCACCTCCTGGTCGACGTAGCTCACTGACGGTTAGTCAACACTGATTTGTACTCCTGAATGCCTCTCCAATCCGGCCTCTCTGACCTCGCTCTCCACATCAGCGCACCCACGGACTCCTACGCTCATCTCTTCATATCGTGCCTGGAAGTTTTCCATCCAGAACTTCATCAAACGCCCACGGTTCCTGCAAAACATGGTATTTCTTACCATATCAAGACAACAGCCCCCCCAGTATTCGCCGGTTTCAGACGTCTAGCACCAGATTGTTTGGCAGCCACTAAATAAACATTGACCAAAATGGGAGAAATGGGCGTTTGCCAAAAGGCCTCAGACCCATGGTTGTCACCCTTACACATTGTCCTGAATGTGTAAGTGTGACGACCACTTTTCAACATCTAATGGATGGCATCTTAAAGGACCTCTCTGTCTGTGTATGTTACATGGACGACATACTTGCGTTCTCTTCCTCCAAAGAGGAACACCTTCATCATCTATGCATCGTGCTCGACGCCCTACAACAGAACTGCCTTGTAGTATGGTACGACAAGTTTACCTTTGCCGCCAACAACATATCGTTCATAGGGCACTGCATCACTCCTGAGGGAGTCCACTTCCCACTTTGAGAAGGTACTGCTAGAATTCTTGGGCATGATATATTACTGTCACTATTTCCTGCCAGCCATTTCCGCTACTCCTGACCCTCTCAAGGGTAAGCCAAAAGACGTGAAGTGGGGTCCCCTTCAAGAAGCGGCCTCTGCGACGCAAAGAATACTCTATCAACTGTTGCGACTCTCATGTTTCATGTGCCACATGCACCTCTCTTTCTCTCTACAGATGTCAGTGACGTTGCTATTGGGACAGTCCTTGAGCAGGCTGTCAACGGCTCACCCTGCCCATTGGCCTTCTTCAGTAGAACACTGTTGAAGGCAGAATCCTGCTACTCTACTTTCGACCACGAATTGCTGGAAGTGCATTTGGCTGTCCATCACTTTCGCCACTTCATGGAAGGTATGCCCTTCTTCATTTACATAGACCACATGTCTCTGGTGACACCTTCACTTGACAGTCCGACACCTGGTAGTCCCGTCAACGCCAACATATCTTTGCTGTGGTTGAATACAATTGTATCCTCCAACATGTCCCTGGAAAAATGAATCCCGTTGACGATGCCCTGTCAAGAAACACAGTAACTGCCATTCACCTGGGATTGGATTACAATGCCTTGGCAGAAGCCCAACAAAAAGATCCAAAGTACCAAGTATGTAGGACATCCTGTACATCCCTCTGTTGGGAGGACGTCCCTCTCAATGACTCCAACGCTACCCTCCTCTGTGACGTCAGCACCGGTAGACCTAGACTGTGGATACCTTCTCCCATGCACCGACATGTGTTTGATTTCATTCATGGCCTTTCACATACCTCGTGTCGTTCTACTGCGCTACTACCGAAGACAAAGTTCATTTTGCATGGCTTTAAAAGGGTGCTAAGGATTGGGTTCGTACCTGTACTTCATGCCAAACCTCAAAAGTACATTGACACACAGATTTAGGACTAGGCACCTTTCCCTAACCTCAGCGGCGCTTTGCTCACATTCATGTCCATTTTGTAGGTCCCCCTACCTACATCACAAGAACATCGTTACCTGTTTACCGTCATCGACCGCTCAACTCGTTGGCCTAAAGCCATGCCCATGGAAAATGCATTGTCCACTTCGTGTACATCTGCCTTACTCTCAGGATGGATTGCCAGATTTGGAATCCCTGAGTATATTACTTCTGACAGGGGTACCACTTTCACCTCTCAATTGTGGACATCATTAGAGAATCTCCAGGGTATCACCCCTCCTCAGACAACCGCATATATTCCTGCTGCCAACGTTTTCACCATACTCTCAAAGTAGCTTTGATGTCCCTCTGCTAGGACTCCAACTGATTTATCAAGCTTCCCTGGGTCCTCCTGTGACTAAGGCCCACTCCTAAAGATGCCCGGGAAACCTCGGCAGCTGCAATGGTGTATGGCGACCCTTTGGTCGTCCTTGCGGAATTTTTTCCGTTTGCAACCTCGTCTGACAATCTCCAGCGCCTATTTCATGTTGTGGGGAAATTTACTCCATGTCGCAAGACTTACAAGCCCCCAGCTAAGCAACACACACCGACAGATCTGCACTCATCAACGTATGTTTTGCTGTGCATCAACACTAGCAAGCCTCCATTAATGCCCCCCTATACGGGCCCTTTCCTCGTCATCAATCCTACGCCGAAAGCATGCCTCCTCAACATGCATAACGAAGAAGACTGGGTCTCCATTGATCGCCTAAATCCTGCATATCTCCTGCCAGATGACCCGCCTACAGTACTACTCTCAAGAGCATGTATGTCTTTTTTAGGGGGAACCATGTACCGTTTGTGTATCACACAGGCTCGTACACTGTAATAGCATTTGTTATTTTTTGTATATTGTCGTTATCGGTCTCTCCTCTCACTGATAACGTGTCTATTTTGTTGCACCATTGTCATTTTTTTTTTTTTAATATTTGTGCCGTTCTTGACTGGAATGGGTAGCATAAATACTCAAACCAGTATTCCTAAGGCTGATTGAACTAATGTCAGAGAGAGAGAGAGAGAGAGAGAGAGAGAGAGAGAGAGAGAGAGAGAGAGAGAGCAGGGATTTCGATATTCGAGTGGTATAATAACCAACTTATATGGAGTTAAAGAAGGGACAGAGAAACGAGAAAAATCATCCTTTTCGCTAGCATTGAAGTAGTCTGGCTGAGGTTCAGGCTAAAAACAAAAACGAGTAAAGCCAAAATCGAGTGACAGTCGATGAGTGATAACTTCTCTAATTTATGGTATGATTTCTAAATATTTTGGACGATTTAATAAGGTATGGTCAGTCCTTTTGACATTTGATAGCTTGTTTATGAGAAGGGTAGACCAGAAAAATAATCCCTGTTAATGTAGCATGCAGACTGCCTAGTGTCCGACTGCCGACCAAACTAGAAAAAAAAAAAAAATGGTGGAATACCCAGAAATCTTGGCAAAAGGTAAACAATCAAGAGAACTGGGCACTGGGTACTACCCCTTTATTTTATACTAAGCAAGAGGACCCAACTAGAATCTCATTTGCCTAATATTATTCTAGAGTTATTCCGTCTCTTTTATTATTGGTACGTTGTACTGAGTTCTAAATGGACCAAGCAATGTTCTTTCCAGGTGATTTTTCTTTATTTAGTTGTTTGAATATTACAAACATTAGGAGAGAGGAAAAACTGACATTAATAGCAATAATGAAAGGCTGGAGCTTGAACACCCCCCTCCCCCCCCCCAAAAAAACGGATTTAACAAGAAGAATGAACCCAATTCATATTGTAAGAAAAAAAAAAACCTAGTATCCCTCTTCACTTCAGTTCTACACAATGTAGACTAAAAGAATGAATTGAAAAAAAAAATACTTTCACATGAACACTCCCACTCAAATACAGTCATCAGGAACAGGTTATTCAGTAAACCCTACATTTAGTGAAAACATCACTCACAAAAGTTCAATAACGTATGCAATATTTCTAAAACTCATCTTAGTACAAACGTGTGTGCAGCATAGAATTGTCCTCCTCCTCCTCCTCCTCCTCCTCCTCCTCCTCCTCCTCCTACAAACTTACTGGAAGAATAACAGATTCTCCACAAGCATCATTTCATCACAGCCAGGCTAATTCACAATAATATTTAGTGCCATCAAATTTTCTCACACTTGGTAGTTTCTTTCGATATGGAAATTCAAGTGCATGCATGATGCTCAAAGGCAATTGTACCGTTATTTTATTTTCTTTGTATACTGAACAACACACGTTTTACAAAAGCTAACTCGGTCTGAGTTTTGCACATTACAAACTACACTCATATAGGTAGAGTATAGGTCTCTTGGTTGTGTTTACTTTTGTTTTATAAAGTACAACTTGAATGGTATTTGGGAAGTAATGACTGGAGATAGCAACTTTAGCTATTTTGGGTTTCTTGCCACTCAAATTTCTCATTCAATTTCCTTGGTTACCTATTTGTGAAGTTTACCATAGAGCCTTGTTTTATTTTTGTATCTAGTA
>NC_090739.1:48588289-48613289 GCF_036898095.1 Palaemon carinicauda
ATCTATCTAAATATTTAGCCGTCATTTTTGACGGGTCACATACACTAGTTTATAATAATAATAATAATAATAATAATAATAATAATAATAATAATAATAATAATAATAATGCAATGATGTAACAAGATAAAATTCATTGTTAGCAACATGTTCGTCACATCACGGTTCATCCTATCATCCTATTTAGGAATCTTTGGATCTAGTTTGTGGTAAGCTGAGTGACAGCCAAGAGATGTCTACCGCACCAGCCCCGAGCTAGGAACATCCTTAAACGGTTACTGGAGTGATATCAAAATATGACGCTGCAGAGAGAAAATGCATGGCGATCAGTAAGAAGATACTATCAAGGTCAAATAAATGTTTTCCAGGACTCCACCAGGCTAAGAAAATAAAAGAAACGCAAAAGGCGAGTATTGTTTTGCTTGCATTACAAGATACCATTCTTTAATATTAGCTCCTTTCCTACTTAACATTGCTTCTCCAAATGCTATTTCGCTCTTCAACGTCTTCTATTATCTTGTAACTCAGTTAAGAATGTAAATATATTTTTATTTTCAGGTTGTTGTTTTGTTAAATCAAAATACGATGTTCGGAAGTGTAAGTGTATATATATGCACATTCATAGTGCTCATACACATATAAAAAAAACCTCATCTAATTAGCCATTTGTAGAGTATTTTGATTCCATGATAGGAAGTGATCTAGTAAAGGCTAGTCAGATTTAGTTGATTTAAATTTATAAATGCCAAAGCATGATATAGAATGAGGGGAAATTCTGTTTGCGAATTATTACATTTCTTTAAAGTATATTTGAAGCAAAAAATATATTTACTAAAAAGAAAAATTCCACACCATTTGGCATTAATAGAAATAGAAAATTTTTATTGTAATAAAAGTAATTTTCTGTAACAGCGAATGTATTACTACCATTTGGAAATTCATGACTTGGTTATATGATTATTACACAAACGGCTTTGCAAAAGCCATCCATGGAGATTCTTGGTTTATACCGAATTATTACCCATAAGCTAATGTTTTACATGCCCCCTTGAGTGGCAGAGGATTCCATTAAATGGAGTTAAACAATTGAAGAAAATCACGTTTTGGATGAATCTCAAGTTGAAATGGGTTTATAGCGAGATACCTGAGTAGTAGGTGATGGGAAAAAAGCAGGAGTATAATGATAGCTTTACGTGTAGCAACCGCCACAGGGCTTTTTTAAGCTGCGCTCCTATGCGAGAGAATTGGGTTTTCGAAGAAGGATATTGCCATAGTCCTGGAATCTTCCTTTGGTGATGGTTCTCGTCCTATTTCGGTCTCTCCCCCCCATAAACGGGACATCAGTCAAAACTTGTTTAAGTTTTTTTCTTTTTTATTAAAAGGGGGAGATTCACCAGGCCAATGGTTTGATTAAGTGACTTTCCATTCAGTGACTAGGACTTATCAAAAAAAAAAAAAAAAAAATTGTTTATATACATATTCTGGCCGTGTTGGAGACAGATCCAACAAAGGGAGTTAATTTTGTCTGTACTGGAACTACCATGTTGCTGTTTTTCTACCGCAGTAAGTTTTATTAGAATACTTTTAATTACGTATACCCTCGTTGATATGAACTGTATTCCAGTAAACATGAGCCTTGCAGAACGGACGTAAAAAAATCTCACTCACTTCTTAATTTGAAGTATATAATTCCGTACAATATCTACCCCCGGATGCCATATATTATTTACATGCATATATAGTCATTCATGTTTGCATTTGTTGTGTGTTGATATGTGTGTGCATGCATAATGTTGCTTCATGACAGGTTGATGTTGCCTGTAGCATTGTCATTGAAATATTCATTTTATTATTCAATATGAAGATTCTTTACGATACACTTATCCAAATAGCAAAAAAATAGAGCCTTTGGGCGTCCATTTTTTTATGATAGACCAGTTATATATATTAATGACATGAACATCTTTGCTCTCGTTATTTATAAACGATGCATATATTTGGTCACGAAGTATAACAAAAAGTAATTTGAAAAAGCTAACAACAAAATCGTCATGAAAAGAATAAGACCCTTGCAAAAACGAGCTACGTCAATGAAACAAGTGAAAAAGGATTCGACGTTGAAAAAAGAAACATTATTCCGCTCTGGTGATTCTGCGTACAATGGCATACGAAAAAAAAAAATCTTAGTAACTTACCCTTGTGCAAAAGCTTTTTATAATACATAGTCATGAACATACAGTATTAAAGGTCTTAATATAATTTACTTTTGTAATATTTATATAGTGTTCTATTCGTCATAGACCAGATACAAAAGGTCACCGTATTTCCCAGGATTATACAGTAGATACATAGCATATTCTTGATAAGATACACATTACTGTAGTTTTCCCGTCTACCGTACCATCATTAAGGCTTAAAGCACAATAGGCTAATCTAAGAACTGATATCTAAAACAGGTTCTTAATACAATATACATTCAAAATCCGAAGAGTACACAAATAATTTACACAATGTTAAGAAAATTTAAGGTACAGTACATTTATCGAACCAATTAAATAGAATCATACAAATCAAATTAAAACATTTATACATTAAATGGTTAACAAAACATTTTGTTGTTTTAGACCAGAGTAAACATATCTATAACACAAGTGTACCACAGCCGTCAAAAATGAAGGATAAATATTTACATAGATATGGACTTATACACCTTGTGTTTTCCGAATAAAACTTTCTGGTTACCTCCTCTCACCAGGGCATGACTACTCCCTCTACCGCTGCCCGAGGGACGGGGAAAGACCACGTAGTTATGTCGGACAATGCCGCTGAGCGTGTGACCGGAAAGATATATATATATATATATATATATATGTATATATATATATATATATATATGTATGTATCCTGCTACGTAATTCCTTGTTATATTGGGGAGATAACAAATTTATCGATCTACTTACAAAAACGGTTACTCACATAGGTAATAATACTAAATAGACTATTGATAATTTACTGATCAGTAAAAATCTGCTTATAAATACTGTTACTTTTTGCCCTTCCTCCTCGTGGACTTTAATATGTGGGATATGGTAGCATTGCTAAAAGTAGAATGATTAATTGCTTAATTCGGATTCTGATTTTACCTCTCTAATATTTGCATAGAATGATTAAAAGGTTTATATGATTGACTTGAAGTTTGGTATTTCTTCATGTACAGTCTTCATATTGGTGTATTTTTCTTGATTTTTTAGAATATTCTATCTATCTATCTATCTATCTATCTATCTATCTATCTATCTGTCTATCTATCTATCTATCTATCTATCTATATATATATATATATATATATATTTATATATATTTGTCTATATATATATATATATATATATATATATATATATATATATATATATATATATATAATATATATATATATATATATATATATATTATATATATATATATGTATATATATATACATATATACATATATATGTATATATTAGTGTGTGTATGTGTGTATACATTAACACATACAAGCACACACACATGTATATATATATATATATATATATATACTGTATATATATATATATATATATATATGTAAGTGTTTGTGTGTGTTTTTGTGGCGGTAATGCTCACTGTGCGGAAAACTTTGTGATCTGGCTCTTGTGGCCAACAGATCTGCGAACAATTTTTACCCCACGATCAAAGGGGAGTCATTAAATACACAAGCCCCGTGATCATCTTGTAAAGTCTATCATAACATTCCTTGGTCCTCTAACTTCGAGAGTTCAGTAAATTACAAATAAATGCAAGGGTTTCGAAGGACCAATCTCTAAAGAAGGGGATTATAATCACTTGTTTATTTTACTCAAATAAGACGAAAACTAATATAGTTAGGGTAAAAAAACGCTGGGTGATTTTCACATTAATTTGTACTTCTCAGTTGAGGTTTAGAATATTCTCACAGTTAGTAAAATGGGGGAAAACACATTATAATTAAATATAAAGGGCAGAATTTGTGGTTTCTAGGCTTTGTGAGTTCAACGTTGTTTCTCTTCACACTGAGGGTTTGTGTGTTCACAGCCTCCCCGATGGTCAGCGATTTCTGCACTTTTTGGTGTTGGAGCAGTTCATATCAGTCTTGGGTGGACAGATATTCTTGAATGCAGAGGTCTTCCATTTTGGATTCAGCGGAGTGAGTTTGCGAGATCCGGCCAAGTATCCTTTTATTGGTCATGGCGAAAAAAATGGTGTCCTGTTTCCTTCTTATGTTTTAGACGGCTCTCCTCATGTAGTGAACCTAATTCGCGCCCTTTGGGCACAATACCTACCTGACTCTGTATGTGTCGCTGTCATTGATGTTGATATTTTGCCCATGAAAGACCTGATGATCAAAGTCGATGCCCTTATGGACAGCCACTTCACCACCTTCAATGCCTCCACTCCTGGTGAAGAGGACAATAATTGAATATTAAGCGAAGCTGATGTGAATACGGTAGGACACAGACACCCACCCCATGAGGGGCTGGAGCGACAAGAAAGCTGCCCACCACCCACATGTGCCACCCCTCGCTCACGGCCCAATCAACGACCTCTACAGCCACTTACTGATACCCATCGGCCACGGTTATGCTACTATCACTCCAAATTCGGGGCAGCTGCAAAGCCAAAATACTTGTAAGTAGGCCATCGCTTGTGTTGGGGGCCTGCCCTGTCACTAATCTTCTCCTTTGGCATGATCCGGTACTGGTATGCAATTTTTGGTAGATATAGGTGCTTGTCGATCTCTTCTATCAAGGCCACTCTACAGGACATGACGTAGTCATTCTAAGCCTGCTGGGGTCCGTCAGGTAGCTACCAACGGATCTGTGACCACCACCTATGGGTACGAGAGGGTCACACTATCGTTTGTGAGTGCCAATTACCTTTGGAAGTTCCTCGTTGCCAACCACACATTGCCAATCCTCTTTATGGATATCCTCTCTTATTTCCACCTCTTGGTTGATGTTGCTCATCAACGGTAGTCATACTCCTCGACACCTCTCCAACCCACTCCCTCTGAGCTTTCTCCATTTCAGAGCAACCACGGATGCCTACGGCCACCTCCTCACATCATACCCAGAAGTCTTCCGGACAGAACTTCACCAAACACCCTCGGTTCCCGCAAAGCACCGTATTTATCACCATATCAAGACGACGGGGTCCCCTGTGTTTGCCAGATTCCAGCGTCTGGCCCTGGATCATTTGGCATTGCTAAAGTTTGGGTCCGTGCCTGTACTTCATACCAAGCTTCAAAAGTACATCAGCACACGGATTCAGGAGTGGGCACCTTTCTTCAACCTCAGCATCATTTTGTCCGCATTCATGTTTACCCTAGTAGGTTCCCTAGCGACATCACAAGGACACCTTTATCTGTTTACAGTCATTGACTGTTCCACTCGTTGGCCTGAAACTATCCCCAAGCAATCAGCAACATGCAACTCATGTGCATCTGCCTTACTCTCAGGGTGGATAGGGAGATCTGGTATCCCTCAGCATATCACTTCTTAGAGGGGTACCACTTTCACCTCTCAATTATAGACATCATTAGCAAATCTCTTAGCCATTACCCTTTTATTACTAATCATTTCACAACTTAGTCAAAGCTGGAATAAAACTTCTAGAATACTATATTGAATTGAGCCTCATAATAGTAGAAGGTCTGACTATTAGAATTAACTGCATACCTACTGTAGTATTAAGTACAGGATGGCATTGTGCGGGAAGATGAAATTGTAAAGGATGGTCAGAATTGTGAAAAAAATATTATGCAACATGCATAATAAACTAATTGAATGACGGTGCCAGAGATTAATATCTAGATCAGTAATAAGAAATTTAATAGACCGTAAGCTTCTGTCCAACAAATTGAGATGAGAATCAGCAGCTGAAGACCAGACAGGAGAACAATACTCAAAACAAGGTAGAATGAAAGAGTTAAAATACTTCCTCAATAAGCCAATTTTTTTTGAGCACTTGAAGAAAACATAGACCTAATGCGTTTCTGCAAATCAAACCTGCTGTCGAGAATTACACTTAAAATTTTAAAAGAGTCATACAGAGTTAAAGAAACATTATCAATGATGAGATCCGGATGTTGAGGAGCACTGTCCCTGACCTTCTTACAATCATAATTTGAGTTTTGTTAGGATTCAACTTCATACCCCATAATTTGCACCATGCAGCAATTTTATCTAGATCTCTATTAAGGGATTCTGCAACCTCAGATCTACATTCAGGAGATGGAATTGATGCAAAGAGAGTATCATCATCTGCATATGCAACAAGCTTGTTTTCTAGGCCAAACCACATGTCATTTGTATATAGTATGAAAAGTAATGGGCCAAGAACACTACCCTGAGGGACACCAGATATCACATTACTATACTTTCTATGGTGCTCATCAACAACAATTCTTTACGATCTATTACTTAGATAACTGCCTACAACCCTGCAGATATGGAATGGTTGAACATTTTCATCGCACCCTCAAACCAGCTTTGATGTCCCGCTGCAATGACTCCAACTGGTTACTCAGCTTCATTGGGTCGTCCTGGGATTAATCACCACTCCTTAAGATGGCTGTAACAGTGTATGGTCATCCTTGCCGACATTTTTTCTATCTGCAACCTCCTCTGACAACCTTCAGCGTCTACGTTATGTTGTGGGAAAATTTACCCTATGCCGCCAGACTTACAAGCCCCCAGCGAAACAACGCATATTGATAGATCTGAACACGGCAACACACATTTTTCTGTGCACCGACACTGGCAAGCCATCGCTAATGCCGCATTACACAGGCCCTTTCTTTGTGATTCGTCTCATACCGAAGAATTCTTAATTAACATTCGTGGCAAAAAAAAACTGGGTCTCCATTGATCTTCTTAAACCTGTATATCTCCTATATGCTGACCTGCTTACAGTGCACCTTTCATGAGCAGGGTGCCCTATTTCACAGGTATGTCTTCTTCAGGGGAGGAGCCACGTACCACATGTGTTTCATACACGCTCGTACACTGTAATGTTATTGATTTTTTTTATCTCTCGCTCTACCCCACACTGATGATAAAACCTGTTTAAGCTTTCTATCTATGTTTTATCCTGTTTGTATTTTGCACCATTCTTGCTCTCAACTGTCTATATGAAATCTCGTTGTCTTGTTGAATATAAATCACCTTGCATTCACCTTGCCTCGCTGTTAACACCGAACAACGCCTTCGCAGAGCAGGTACCACAAACATCCTTTGGCATTTTGATATGCTCAGTCAATAGTGACTCTATTCGCCAACAAGCACAGCTTATTTCAACCAAAGAGAAAAAATAAAAATAAAAATTTGCTGAGACATCAGCAATACAGTAGCACAAACAGTGGTACCCAAATTCTTCATTGTGGTCATGGCAAAGTACAGGTGTTTGTACCTTATTATTTGGATGTATAATCACGAATGCTAGTGATAAATTGTAATACATATACAAGCACACACACACACATATATATATATGTATATATATATATATATATATATATATATATATATATATATATATATATATATATATACTATTTAAATGAGTGGATACATTGTATATAATATGCACATCTAAACACAAACCTCATGCACTTTGGAATATTTTTAGATTCTTCATGAAATAGGAATATGTAATGAATATCGAATAAATCTGTGAAATTGTTGTCTTAAAACACTTATTGCTAACCTCAGGTATATTTTGATACTCGTCAATGAGATTCTAAAGATGTACAACCTTTCCGTAAATACACTAATTACATCCACTCACAAAGGATATGCTTGCACAAACACGGATATTTTACAATCATGATTGACTATGTATTTGTGACCAGAACCGAAAACACCAATGTTGGTCGATTTTATGACACTCGTGAACTCAAAAAGATATCTCACATATTCTATTGACTAATAATAATAAGCTTCGGTTCTTATTACAAAAAGTTTGCATAGTACAAACTGGAGTGCATTCGGAACAACACTTAGATTATTAAATCATGGTCATTCTTAGCCATACATTCATCGGTTCTACTTTATTAAAGCATTTTCAGAAAATCTTTAAATACTAATGAATAATGGTAAGGATAAAAGGAGGGCTAATGAATGAGGTGATGATCAAGTATAAAGGCAAAGCTTTTATTTATTTTTCTTATTTTTACTTTATATCTCCGTTGACTGAAACCCGTACCTGTACCTGTGCCCTGGAAAAGTAGATCTCAAATAGAAAACACAGTCACTGGGTCATGGTTGATTTTGTTTGGCAAGTTCTTACTGTAGTTCGCGCTTACTTTCGCACTGCACTTAGCCTAAGTTATCACTTTTTATTTTCAATAACCCCGTTTACTGACACATCCGGAAAACTTACCTTATAGATACTATGGTAAAGATGTACATAAAAAGAGGAAGGCATATATATATATATATATATATATATATATGCAGTATATATATATATATATATATATATATGTATATATATATATATATATATATATATATATATATATATATATATATATATATATATATATATATATATGTATATATGTATATATATCATTGTCATTGTCATCAGCTGATACTAATCCACGGTAGTACAAAGGCCACAGATGTATCCTTCCACTTGTGTCTGTTCATGGTCTTTCTATGCCAGTCCACATTCACAAACTTCCTTAATTCGTCAATTCATCGTTTTATTTTTCCTTCCCATACTACCTTTGCACTCTCTTGGGACCCATTCTGCTATTCCTAATGTCTATCTACAGTATTATCTGTCATTCTTATTGTATGTCCTGGTCAGGTTCATTTTTTTTCTTAATTTTTGTTAGAATATCTTATACTTTAGTTAGCTCTCATATACATGTTACTCAGTTTTGGTTCTTTAGTGTTATTCCCAGCATTATTCTTTTCATAGTTCTTTGAGTTGTAACTAGCTTATGTTCTAAGGCTTTAGTATGGCTCCAAGTTTTTGATGCATAAGCTAATACTGGTAGGACCATCTGATTAAATACTTTTATTTTTTAAGAGAATGTAGCATTTTACTTTCATAATTTAATTCTATTTACCAAAAGATCTCCAACCCATGCTTAACCCACGCTTGCTGTCTGTCCTGAGTACGTATATTCATTCCCAATTTCTATAAGTTTCTCCATAACCCTTATTTGTTGTCTTTCTGCATTTTCCTTGAACATTATCTTGGTTTTATCCATATTTGCTCGCACCTACACACACACACACACACACACACACATATATATATATATATATATGTATGTGTACATATATATATATATATATATATATATATATATATATATATATATATATATATGTGTGTGTGTGTGTATATATATGTTTATATATATGCCGTGTATATATATATATATATATATATATATATATATATTTATATATTTATATATATGTATATATATATGTTTAATATATATATATATATATATATATATATATATATATATGCGTGTGTGTGTGTGTGTGTGTGTGTGTGTGAGAGAGAGAGAGAGAGAGAGAGAGAGAGAGTGAAATTTAGTATGACTCATATATAGCTTTTTCGAATTTTCCTTGTAGCAGGTCTAGTTTTCAGAAACCCGATCTAATATATACATTTGTATATTACTAAAAATTATTCTTTGTCTGAAATACACGACTCTATTGCTCTTACTTTTAGTCTCAGTTAGGGTGAGTTCCGTGAGTGCACTTCACGCTGTGCACTGCAGGCATTAGTAAACAAAATTCTCAGGTAGAATCCCTTTGGTGCTGAGAACATTTTGGTTATCCTCCTGCTTTACCTCCATTTCTCCTTTCTTCCATATGACCCAAATTAATTCAATAGAATTCTATGTTTTAGGTACGTTAATTACATACTTTTGAATGGGTAACAATTTGATTTTCCTTCAGGAGGCTGGCTTAAGATTATGTAGCAAAATTTGCTTCCAGTTAAATCTTAAAACAGGAAACGAAGGACGACAGGCTATGTAGTTGTTTTCATATTACTCACCTCCATGGGACGTTTAGATAAAAAACACTTGTCTTGTTTGCAGAAAAAAAAAACCTGTTTAAGATATAATAGCTTTCATTCGCTAACCAACATGGCAATGGCTTCTTTGCAAGTGAGGTGCCATCCTTTAAAAATGCTTTGGTAATAATACCAGATAGTGCTACACATCACCTTCAAACTTAATTCGACATTTGTTAAGTACTAATTTTGGAAGGGATTGTGTTATAATGCTGCTACCTGAAAGATATTTATTAAACTGACAATTAGAGTTCCAGTTAATTTAGTTTATTATAGGAAGGATTAGTGACGAAAAACCGTACATATACTGTCTTGGCCCATTTTCTCCACGATATAATAATGTCAAAATATATATGGTTATAAATAAAAGGATTCTACATATAGCGACTTTGATATGCCAAATGATCCTTTTGGCTAAAGCTTAAGCCAATACATCATAATAGAATGAAGAACATTACTGCTATATTTACGTCGTTAGGGAACCTTTCAACAGATTCTTTTTACCATCAAGTAAGAAAAACGATTTTTCTTTCGTTATCAATGCAGATAAAACCGTTAGTCGGTTTTTCATGCAATAAAATGAATAACTATTAGGTGATAAGAAAATACAAATCTTAAGCTATTACAAAGGAAAAGTTTATTAGGATAATTAACGTTTTTTATGAGAATTACCAATAAATTCCCTGATCAAGGAACAGTACCATCAAAAATCAACTGTGTCAAGAATTGCCGCTTCAATACCATGAGACATTACTTACGCCATTCAAAGTAAATAGATTATATTGTAAGACAATTCTTGACTTTGAAATACATTTTCATTTTTAGCAATATTTACAGATATAGTCTTCAAGCGATTAAAGAATAAGCGTAAGCAAGCACACTTCGACTGAAGAAGCCGCGATGATTGGAACTCTTCTTCCAAAGTGGATTCCAATCATACATGCAATGAAAAAAAGGGAAACGTATGAATTTAGTAGAATCAACCAATCATGTTATCTAATTTTTGGAAGCAAATTTATGAGTGTATCAACAACCGAAGTAAAGCAGCAATGTTTATCGGTATCATTATTTTCTATATAAATAAGCTTTTACTTCCGAACAAGTTGGAGTAGAATAAGGCAAAAAGAAAAGTACAAAAGTAAAACATTCACCGTTAGTGTACATCAAGACTTATAGATGCATAATAAGTGGACTAACTATTATATTTAGAGGTATTTATAAGGTATATTATTTTATCAAGAGATGATTGCTTTTATTTCTATTTTGAAATGTTTACTCTTCAAGAAGAAACTTTTTTTTTTTTTTTTTTTTTTTTTAGGCAATCTTCATTTCAGTGGCAAACTTAAGTTTCCTGTGTACTTTGCCAAAAAGTAGCATTAATGAGAATTAGTGATATTTGACAGATGGGAACTACACCTTCATTTACACACTCATTTCCGAAAGGCATCATCTTACAGTTTTTTAATTATTTGATCTAGAAATGAAATTTCTTTATCATTTCGTAATTATGTTGAAAGGATACCTTTATTATGAAATCTACCATTCTCTTCATTGCCGCAGTATATTCCACCTTAAATTGAGAGTTCTAAGAATAGATGGAAACTTCCAATATTTGCGGAATCTGGTTTGACAAGTTGAGTATTGCTTCCGCACTTTTTGCAGTCCCTGTGCAGTTTGGCAAATACCTTATTTGGATTTATGTCTAAGAGTAGAGAAAGTCATGGTCCGTGTGTCTAATGAGTTTTCAGTCTTTTTTTTTTTTAGCATTTTGTAGCCTGACTTTGTATCTGATATAACTAGCAGATTCTTAAATCAATAAAGGGAACCTGATAATGGTACAATCAGGAAGACCACACATTTTATTTTACTGCTATGATGACAGTATGACCTCATTTATTTCTGAAGAAAATCTTAAGATAGTGGCCATTATCTCTTTCTGATTACTTGGTCTTTAGAGGTATTTTGAACTTAAGAAATACATTTTGAATAAAAACACCAGTACGGAAAATATAGAATAATGGTTGCCTATTTTAATATTTTTTTCATAATACCCGCTAGAGTAACAAAAGAATAAAACAACTAAATCAAATTGGTTATCACGAAGTATCCTATTTATCATATTTTGAAGGAATATTTTGAATTTGGGGGGCTATTTATATTACCTGCACTGTGAGGAACTGAGGTGCTGCAGATATTATCTTGGAATTTCCTAGAATGCCAGAATTCTAATATATTTTTATGCATAGTAATAAAATTAGCCAAATTTCTGCTTATTCCTAGGAATCCGATTACCCTTTTGGCATAATATGAGGCAACGTCAAATAATCGGTATGGCTGGAAAGATATGTTGTTGCATTATTAGTAACCTTAGTTTGGTAAAATAATGTGGAAATCTTTAAACTTCACTGAGTATTTATATTAAGTTAACATGTGTTACACATTATTTCAGTATATGAATATATTATATTGGCTACCAGCATAGTGCATAAAATTCTTACATATTCTCTGCAATACGTGAAAAACATACTTAACTGATAATATATGTATGATTAAGATATTACCAATATACAAATATTTGTAGATAGATGTTCAATGACAATTCTTCACAGCTGATCAATATTAATTTTTCTGTTGTGAGGTCAAAATTTCTCGTTATCTTTAGGATAAGATCGATAGTGATCTAATCTCTCTCCCTCTCTCTCTTGTGGTGTAGTGGTAACAGTCTGAGTGGAAAATGATATGCTCTCGGACTTGACCAACAGAGAAGAATAAGCATGTTCCTCAAAATTCAGTATGTCTCTGTTCACCTAAAAATATTATCAGATGCATATTTGCTAGTCAACCATTGCAGGTCGGAACTGGTGCTCATAGAGAAGGAGAGATAAAAAGAAAAGGAAACTAGATGTGAGTGTCTGTCTTTCTGTCAAATGAAATGAATTCCATTAACTGGCGGTCCCGCGCTCGGAGATGTTACTCTCATAGCATTTGGGATAACCCCTTCATAACATATTTCTCTCTCTCTCTCTCTCTCTCTCTCTCTCTCTCTCTCTCTCTCTCTCTCTCTCTCTCTCTCTCTCTCTCTCTATCGTCACTGTAGTTTTTGCCAAAATCCAATTAAATTTCCAGGAAATTTTTACACATTAGTGCGTTTTTGATACTTAGGCATGGTAACCATTAGTAGTTGATAAGACCCAATCAATATTTTTTTATTTAATGCATGACGGAAGAGAAACATATTTTCGAAGGAAGACAAGCAAGCTGAAATTTGTGAAAATTTAGATTACATTTCACATGATTATTTTTTTTTATGAATTTCAAAATTGTGAAAATTCAATATCATGAAAATATTATGGATCATATAGTTTATTCTAGGTTTCTTGCTGTTTTGTTGAACCCGCATACTTATACAAGGAGAGAAAAATAGAAAAAAAAATAAAAAGCGAATAATAAAATCCAACACGCCATGTTATATGTTCATCCCTTATGAAAAAGGATTATACATGCTATTAAAAAACCTATTGTTATCGTTCCAGCAAGGGCATTCAACCAGAACCGTGGTCCAGATTTTTTTTTCTCTTTTCTTTTTTCATATGCACCGTCATTGGCCGTCCTATCGAAGGTCCCAAAAAGTAAAAAAATTAAGTTGAACGGCCGAGTGGACAACGATAGAAAAGCCGGTAATGCAAGTTTTTCTATGCGCCGCAAGTTGAATGACCTCACGATGCGCTATGGAAAGTAAGCAAAGGTGCACCTCTTAGTATACAACAGAGTTTTAAAGTACTATTATATTAGGAACCTGAGAAGTGATAGATAAAGATGATGTGGAAGAAAATGGATGTGTCATGTTTAAAGGCCGCTCTTGAATGGCAAAGGTAAGGGACAGTGATATTGTCCTATCAAGCAGGAAAGTGCCCTAGAGACTAACCATGTATACATATATTCAGCACCCAGGCTGTATTCTTAGGACTATCTGATTAGATTCTTTTATTTTTAGAGAAAGTGACATTTTACTCTTCATAAACTCATCTTATTTCCCAAAAGCTCTCCACCCTATGCTTATCCTTCTTTTAATCTCTGTCTCATGTCCTGGAAAAACACTTACTGTCTGTGCTAAGGACACATATTCATTAACAATCTCTGGAAGTTCGTCCATAACACTATTGTTTTCTCGCTGCATTTTCATTGAACATTATTACATTTATTTCTTTTTCAGTCCCACATTTCTGCTTTCTCTATTCAGATCTTCGTCCAATGCAAATCTTTATGTTAATTCCTACATTTTCCCAATCAAAATTCCTGAAAATTTCTAGGAAAACTATGAATAATTTCGGAAAGAAGTTGTCTCTCTATGTAGCTCCTTTTTAATGAGATTTTTTTTCCATTAAATTTATGTAGTTTTATGATTGCTGTACTTCCCGTATAAATATCTTCAAGTGTTCTACCACAAGATTCATCTATTCCTTGTCAGTGATTTGCTTCTATTACTGCTGAAGATTGACAGAATCAAAAGTTTTCTCATAGTCTATGAATGCCATACATATTGATTAGTCATATTCTGTCGATTCTTCCAGTAGCTGGTTAACTATATATGAATATATACATATATATATATATATATATATATATATATACATATATATATATATATATATATATATATATATATATATATGTGTGTGTGTGTGTGTATATGTATGTATGTATGTATGTATATATATATATATATATATATATATATATATATATATATATATATACATACACACACACATATATATATATATATATATATATATATATATATATATATATATAAATATATTTACAAGATACCTTCGGATTTTATCAAGAATGAACTATTATTATTATTATTATTATTATTATTATTATTATTATTATTATTATTATTATTATCTGCTAGGCTACAACCCTAGCTGGAAAAGAGTTAATATCTCTTCATCAAAAAACAGAGAAAACTAGAGAAATTTTAGATTTTTGCGTCTGCAGAGCCGAGCTATTAAGTTATTCCAAGAGCCACTAGGAGGTCACCATCTGAAAGAATAGATTTAGATATTCAACAATTTGTTCATATGACAAAGACCTTGTACCTCTTTATCAAAGAACAGAGCAAACGAAGAGAAGATGAATTTTTTCCCTCTACAGAGTCAGTCTTCCAGGATATTCCCACAGAGGCACCAGAAGGTTAGCATCTGAAAGAATAGATTTAGATAACCAACCCTTTGTTCATATGATAAAGAGTGTGTATCACTCCTTCAAAGAACAGACCAATTTAAAATAAGCTAAGTTTTTTTTTTTCATCTGCAGAGCCGATTTTACATGTTATTCTAAATGAGCCACCAGAAAGTTAGCATCTGAAATAGTAGTTCTATATGTCTAACCCTCTGTGGTATATGTCCTCAAGGTTACCACAGTAGAGTTTCTCTTATTCTAGCCAAGGCTCCATATTAGAATTTCTTCTAAGATTTTCACTCAATTATACACTCTCTTCCACACCCAGTAGCTTGATATAATTCAGATGTCTGGTAACATTATCAATTCCATCAAAACCTCTAGTAAGTTCTATAACTCTATTTTGAATGGACATGTTTCCTTCCTCCATATTACCTTTTCTCTTAAATTAGTTTTGTATTCTTGAACAAGTTCATAAACTAACCCTTTTTCTTCTGACTTTTCATATTCTAGTATTTCTATTATTCCAGACAAGTCAGCTTCCTTAGCACATCGTCAAATATGTTCTCTCAATTCCACATACTCTTCCATTCCAAATAGCATATTATTATTCAGATGTCTGGTAACATTACCAATTCCATTAAAACCCCTAGTAAGTTTTAAAACTCTATTTTCTTTAATGGACATGTTTTCTTCCTCCATATTATCTTTTCTCTTAAATTAGTTTCGTATTCTTAAACACGTTCATAAACTAACAGTTTTTCTTCTGACTTTTCATATTCCAGTATTTCTCTTATTCCAGCCAAGGCTGCTTCCTTAGCATATTTTCTAATATGTTTTCTCAATTCCACACACTTTTCCACACCCAGTAGCTTGATATTATTCTCATGTCCGGTAACATTACCAATTCTCTGAAAATCTCGAATAACTAAATTCTTTTTGCCTTTATAAACTTGTACTTGACTTCTGTCCTTCTTCCATATCTCGTTGTCTCTTAAATTCGCTTCTTATTCTTAAACAAGTCCCTAAACTAACCTTTTTCTTCTGATTTCTCATATTCCGGTATTTCTCTTCTTACAGCCTAGGCTGTATCCTTAGCATCTCTTCTAGGATGTTTTCTCAATTCCACAATTCCACACACTCTTCCACACCCAGTAGCTTGATGTTATTCACATGTCCGGTAACATTACCAATTCCTTGAAAATCTTGAATAACTTCATTCATTCTGCCTTTATAAACTTGTACTGGACTTATGTCCTTCTTCCATATCCCTTTGTCTATTAAATTAGCTTTTCATTCTTAAACAAGTCCATAAACTAACCCTTTTTCTTCTGACTTCTCACCGTCTCGTATTTCTCTTCTTCCAGCTAAGTTTTCACCCTTAGCATCTGTCTTATGAGGTTCTCTAAATTCCACACACTCTTCCACACTCAGTAGCTTGATATTATTCTCATGTCCGGTAACATTGCCAACTCCCGGAAAATCCTGAATAACCACATTCATTCTGCCTTTATAAAGTTGTGCTGGACTTCTTCCTTCTTCAATATCCCTTTGTCTCCTAGATTAGCGTCTCAGTCTTGAACAAGTCCTTAAACTAACCCTTTTTCTTCTGACTTCTCATTTTCCTGTATTTCTCTTCTTCCAGCCTAGGGTGAATCCTTAGCATCTCTTCTAAGATGTTCTCTCAATTCCCCAATTACACACACTCTTCCACACCCATTAGCTTAATATTATTCACATGTCCGGTAAAAGTACCAATTCCTTAAAAATCTCGAATAACTTCATTTATTCTGCCTTTATAAACTTGTACTGGACTTTTGTCCTTCTTCAATATCCCTTTGTCTCTTAAATTACCTTCTTATTCTTGAACAAGTCCATACACTAACCCTTTTTCTTCTTATTTCTCATATTCCCGTATTTTTCTTCTTACATCCTAGGCTGAATCCTTAGCATCTATTCAAGGGTATTCTCCCAATTCCAAAATTCCAGACACTCTTCCACACCCAGTAGCTTGATATTATTCACATGTCCGGTAACATTACAAACTCCCTCAAAATCTCAAATAATTTCATTCATTCTCCCTTTACAAAGTTGTAGTGTACTCCTTTCCTTCTTCCATATCCATTTGTCTCCTAGATTAGCTTCTTATTCTTGGACAAGTCCATACACTAACCTCTTTTTTCTGACTTCTCACTTTCCCTCCTGTATTTCTCTTCTTACAGCCTAGGCTGCATCCTTAGCATCTATTCAAAGGTATTCTCCCAATTCAAAAATTCCAGACACACTTCCACACCCAGCATCTTGGTATTATTCACATGTCCGGTAACATTACCATTTTCCTGAAAATCTTGAATAACTTCATTCATTTTGCCTTTATAAACTTGTACTGAACTTCTTTCCTTCTTCAATATCCCTTTGTCCCTTAGACTAGCTTCTTAATCTTAAACAAGTCCATAAACTAACCCTTTTTCTTCTCACTTCTCACGTTTCCGTATTTCTCTTCTTCCACCCTAGGCTACTTCCTTAGCATCTCTTCTAAGATGTTTTCTACATTCCACAATTCCACACACTCTTCCACACCCAGTAGCTTGATATTATTTACATATCCGGTGACATTACCAATTCCCTGAAAATCTCGAATAACTTCATTCATTCTGCCTTTATAAACTTGTACTGGACTACTTTCCTTTTTTCCATATCCTTTTGTCTTTTAAATTAGCTTTTTATTCGTGAACAAGTCCATAAACTAACCCATTTTCTTTTGACTTTTAATATTCCAGTATTTCTATTATTCCAGTAAAGGCTGCTTCCTTAGCACATCTGATATTTTCTCTCAACTACACACACTCTTCCACAACCAGTAGCTTGATATTATTATTCAGATGTCTGGTAACATTACCAATTGCATCAAAATATTTAGTAAGTTCTATAATCATTTGTTAATGGACTTGTTTTTTCTTCCATATTCGCCTTTCTCTTAAATTAGTTTTGCATTCTTGAATAAGTTCATAAACTAACCATTTTCCTTCGGACTTACCATATTCCAGTATTTCTCTTATTCTAGCCAAGGCTGCTTCTCAATTCCAAACACTCTTCCACACCCAGTGGCTTGGAATTATTCTCATGTCCAGTAACATTGCAACTCCCTGAAAATCTCGAATAACTTCATTCATTCTGCCTTTATAAAATTGTTCTAGACTTCTGTCCCTCCATTTTCTCCTTTCTCCGAAATTAGTTTCGTATTCTTGAAAAAGTTTATAAACTAACCCCTTTTTCTTCTGAGTTTTCATATTCCAGTGTTTCTCTTATTCCAGCTAAGACTGCGTCCTTAGCATTTTTTCTAAGATGTACTCTCAATACCACAATTCCACACACTCTTCCCCACACACCTAGTAGCTTAATATTACTCAGACGTCCGGTAACCTTACCATTTCCCTGAAAATCTCGAAAAACTTCATTCACTCACGGCTGATCTCGCATTCTTGCAACGGGAATGAAGTCTGTTATTCAGGAACGTTATATCCTATACAAATCAGACGAATTTATGAGGCTTGCTCTCCCCCTTACAAGTTTAAATTTGCAATTTGCGTTTATCTTCAGTTCGATTTTACTTGGAATGGTGACTTTTCTAATGACAAAAGGCAGTCTCTATGCTCCAGCATTTTCTTGTCGAGGAAGTAGTTTAGCACTCTCCTCCATGACGTTTCTTTTCTTTCTCCAATGAAGTTAAAGATTCCGCAGTTGTGTAGGAGTTGAGGAAGAGTTTCAGATATGGTTTCGATCATACAATGCAGCTTAGAGTGAGAGACTTTCTCGCTCCCTCAGAATGTCTATATTTGAAGACTTTATTAATCTCTGACTCCAGCCAGGATACTCTCTGAGTGGATCTTAACTTCAGCATTCTCTTTTCGGTGGAGCAAATAATGCGTTTCCATCCTGATTATCTATATATTTTCACTTGTAAATACGGTCTTTTGGCATGTTAGTATACATTTATAATTTGTCAATACATCCAAAGAGCAGAGACTTTTTTACATGACCCTTCATCGAGGCAACGCTCTCAGCTAACTCCGCCCACCTCCTCTCACAATATTGAAAAAAAAGTATGTTCTACTCGAGAATCTTCCTGCAACTTCCAACCATGTGTAAACATGATGCAATTCCTAGCTTGTGTGCCATACCTACTTTTTATTATGATTTCATGAGACTTCGTAACAAAACTACGTGAAAGGAGAATTTAATTCTTTAAAATAACGAAAATTCACATATACGGAACTGAATGAGAATATAACTACATGAATGTCGAAAGTCTTATGTAATTTGCATATATATACTTAATCCTACATGAGCGGAACTCACCTTACGATCTGGCTCTACATCTCTGAAATACACAAATGAAATAGGGAAATAAACAATTCTACTCTCATGTAGACCAGCTTTGTAAGATTGCTCCCCCCAAAAAGATTATTTATTCTGGGCCTGATTCCACCGATTCAGCCCAAGATAAATAATCTGCAACCACGTTCTTTTTACCTGATAATATATGCTTTACATTTATACAGTATGGTTGTAAACATAACGACCATCTAGTTAACCTTTGATTATTATTCTTCATTTTATTAACAAAAGTTAAAGGATTGTAATCTAAATAAACTGTAATTTCTTCATACTATGGTCCATTTACATAAACTTCAAACTTCCTTATTTCTGTGATTAGCACTAGTAGTTCTTTTCAACTGACAAGTAGGTTCATTGATGCTTCTTCAACGTTGACGACATAAAACATACGCGTTGAAGAATTACTTCCTTGCCTTCTTGCAATAGGACAGCTCCAGTCCCATTGTCCGACACATCCACTTAGAAAAGGAATTTGTTGTTGAAATCCGATGCTTGCAGTATTGGTTTTGAAGTTAATATGGCCTTCCTTTGACTTTTCCGTCTTCCTGGTATTTCGATAATGTAGGTCAGGTCACTGATCTTTTCCAAAATCTGGAATGGTCCTTAGAACTTGTTGGCGAGAGGGAATCTCCTTATCGGTAAATAAACCAACACCTGTTGACCTACTGCAAACTGTCTGTTCTTACTTTTCATACCAAACCTTTTCTTCACTTTTCCTTATCTCGTTTTCAAGCTTTCGAGGGAAAATTTTCTCATCTCGCCGATCCTTTTCCTCAAATTCTTGACATATTCTCCATCTGTTTCCTCTTGATCTTTCCATTTTTTTCTGCCAAAATTTTAATCGGTCCTCTTTCTTCTTGCCCAAACACCATTTTATTCGGGCTACATCCCATGCTTTCTTGATAAGCATTGCTTACATCAAATAACATTAAAAGTATTCCGATGTCCCATTCATTTCCTGTATCGTTGCAGTACTTGGTTAGCATACCCTTTATGGTTTTATGAAATCTCTCTAATGAACCTTGGGTCTCCTGGTGATAGTCAGTATACAGTTGTTGTTTCACATCCAATAGTTTCATCACGTCCTGAAACAATTTTGAGGTGAAATATGTTCCTCGGCCCCTCTGAACGATTTCCGGAATACCAAACTTGGTAAAAAATCTAACAACCTCTCGGCAATTACTTTGGCACTGAAGTTTCTGATGGGTATGGTTCTGGGTATCCTGTCACTGGACATATCAAAGTTAACATATATACTAGTGGCCTTTCTTCTTTCTCGGTAATGGTCCCACAATGTTGATCATTACCTTGCTGGAGAGTTTTCCTCGTACTTCAATTGGGTGTAAGGGAGCCTTCTTGATATATTTATTAGGCTTTCTAGCCATCTGACAAACATGACATGCACGGCAAAAGTGTCTCACATCCTTATGAATGCCAGGCCAGAAAAAGTGTCTCATAATCTTCTCCATCATCTTTGTTATTCCTATGTGTTCCATCTCATGAGTTACAGAGATCACCTGTATTCTCAATGGGACGGTAATCAATATTTGATGGTATATTCCCCATTTGGCATTCCCAGGGATATCAGCGGGTCTATGCTTCCTAATGAGCAACCCCCCCCCCCCCTCATGAGGTAATAACTGGTGGGAGACTGCTGCATCTCCGCCTTATCCACCACATGGTATGATAATTCTGCGAACGTCACATCCTTCCCTTGCAATCCTATCAGCCTTTTGTGACTCACTTGTCCTATTTCTAATGCTGAGTTTTCTATTTCTTCCAAGTCCATTGCTTCCTTGTCTTCCTACTCATTGGTCTGTCGTTCCTTCTCTTTCGGATTCTCTCAGGAGCTCTTCTCTTGCTCACTATCATGGGAAATCTCTTCTTCCTTAAATAAATCCTCCAAGTCCATCATTCCTTCGGTTTCTCTGTCTTTTTCTGCAGCCACTTACTTCATCATACTCCTAGTCATCACAAAACTAAGAAACAGATACGGGTAGTCCTTCTTGAGTTCAGTCGTAGGACTATACTTCAGTGGTTTATCTGTTTCAATGGGGCAAGGCACAAACTGCAATCCACCAACCTCATTCCCAGTAGGACAACTACTCCTTCAACAACCAATGAATCCTTTACCTCAAAATCAGTTTCAAACGGCTAATAAGAGTAACCTCCTCACCTCCTATTCCCTTCAAAATGACCGAATCTCTTGTGAGAGACTGTTCCGCCAACGGTTGTACGCCTCATGTTAACACACTACGATTACATCCTATGCTGCGCAATATCTTGAGCTGGATCTGCTCTCTCCCATCTAGAGCAGCTAACATACCTTCATAAACATACGGTTTGAAGGTATCCACACTGTTTGGGGTTGTCCTCTTCGTCGTATAAACGTTAGCTGGTTTATTTTCCTCATTGACCTTTCCCATTTGATTCTTCGTCTTCGTATTCTGTGGAATTGAATTACCCTTAACCCCTTGGGTGACTGCTTTTGGTTAGTTTGACCAACATTTCTTACTGATATGGCCTTATTTGCCACACTTATAACAGATGTTATTAATCTTTTGCACGTTTTTCAGAACACCTGAAGGAGAACGATTCGAAGATTGTTGTTGAGGTACCATCACATTCTGCACATTTTGCTTTGGAATAGTACCAGTGGTATTTCCGCTGTAACTATTGATCTTGTTCCCATAGTTAATACTGAACTGGTTTCTATGGTTCGGAGAATACTTGACACTTGGTCGGAACGACGGTTGAAACTTCATACCCAAGGAGGCTTTATAATTGATAATATTATAAACACAGAGAAGTGGCTCTATCAAGTTTCTTCACCCCTCTCTCTCTCTCTCTCTCTCTCTCTCTCTCTCTCTCTCTCTCTCTCTCTCTCTCTCTCTCTCTCTCTCAAGTACGTTCAAATATGTTTAGGAATTCCTCGTAAATCTTGTTCCAGTACTATCATTTCTTCTAAATCAGCTTCCCCTCTCTCACTTTGGCAGCCTCTATCCAGCTCTGAAAACATTGCCGTACCTTATAAGCATAATACAGGAAAGTGATTTTCTTGTCCTTCTGCAAATTTCAGAATATTTCATTACAGTATTCAGGGGTCATCTGATGCACTTTCAGCACGCTCTCTTAACTTCTTGATACTCCTTCCTCTGGTCCTGAGACAAAGAAATATATGCACTGCGTCTTTTTCCAGTATGGACACTGCAACGACAGAGACTATTTATCTTCTGGCCATTCCATCTTCGACACGACCATTTCAAATGATCAAAGAGCTCATCGGGAGATTCTTCCGTGAATTTTGAGATCAGCCTTTGTGTCTTTGTCACATCAAATATGGGATCATGCACAACAGGGGTCACACCTGTCTGAGTTGACGACAACCTTTCACTAGCATTCAACAGTTCCAATTTCTTGGCCTGTATTGCAATTTCTCTTGCTTCTTCTCTTCCATGTCTTGTAATTTCTCTTGCCTCTTCTCTCTCTCTCTTCCCGTTGTGCCAACATCTTCAACTTCTTCCAATTCTCTTCCACTGCAATTCGTCTAATCTCAGACTCTACATTCATTCCTGCTTTCATTCTTTCAGTTTGCTTCTCTACGAATTCTGCTTTAGCCTTCTCCAAAAGGTTGCGAGCTGCTGCAATATCTTCTTCTGGCTACTTTCCTGAGTTTATCAGTGCTTTTAAGGCTAGATACTTGATTTATACTTTAATCATTCCACCAGTTACATGGCCACCACATGCCATTAAAATAGCTTGCCCCTGAGCTTTAGTTACATTAGCTTCCGACAATTCCTGAACACTTGGGTTTTCAAAAAACTCCTGTACATACAACTGAGCTATCTTGTACTTTACATAAAATTATAACTCTCCAAAAAATATATCCTAATAATACAGGTAATCCTTTCAACAAAAAACTGGTCAAACCTTTAATCAAAACACGGTGTTGTTATCACCAATATTTAAAACAGTCTTGCTTGATCCCAGGGTCTGAAAACCAAAAAATATATATAATGCACAGCAAATTACGTAAATTCACGAGCTCCAAAACTCATCTGCTTTGATAATAATACGCTATATATATGAACACTAAATATCTAAAGGCCTCTTTATGTTACACTCAATGCAAAACCGAGTTATTTCTTTACTTTTAACGGGAACTATTCTAAAACAAACCTTTTACTTCAGTTCTTAGTCAAGGGATAAGGTCAAAGCACTGAAATAAGTAGTGGCGATCGAAATGATACAAACTTTACAAAATAGGTATATTCTATAAAAATAAAAATTTACCAGTAATACCAAAAAAAAACAAAATCACTCAAAATTTACACCGGAACTAGACCTTAGACTAAGGGAAAAAAAAAAAAAAAAACACTTAAAAAATTATTATATATTCACTTGTTTCACCAGAAATTAATTTAGGAAAATATTAAATTTTGGCAATTAATGAAAAATGTTGACACTTTAACACTATATTGAATAAACAATGATTAGATTACATATATGTAACTGTTACTGTTATGTCCTTAGGCACACACAAGGTTACTGACCAGTTAAGCAAAAATAAATGCACCTCACTGTTTAACCTAATCTCACAGGGCCAGTCACAAAAACCAATTAACTTTTATATTATAATATACCGGTACTCACATATACAGTACACGGCATTTCTTACAACTTAAGCCAGAAAAATTCCCCATTTTAGAGAAAACAGTATGCATGTTTGAAAGGAAACACTATGCACGTTGGAGAGGAGAAACGTAGTGGCTGGATAGATGCTGGTGAGAGGACTGGCGGAAGCACAGATTTTAAGGGATGTCAGGCTGGCTCGCTGGTTTGTACGCATGAGTCGGTCCTATATATATATCATCTTAATTCACTCTAGAAACTTCTAGTAAAGCATATCCGTAGCTCTAATGGTGTCAAGGTTGCCAACTTAGCATTATGGAAGTAGGGTACTATTGTTGCTTGACGAGGCAACGCTCTTAGCTAACTCCGCCCACCTCCTCTTAAAATATAAAAAAAAAGAGTAAGTTCTAGTCGAGAACCTTCCTGCAACTTCCAACCATGTGTAAACATGGTGCAATCTCTAGCGTGTGTGTCATACATACTTTTTAGCAAGTTATATAAGACTTCGTAACAAAACTACGTGAAATGAAAATTTTATTCTTTAAAATAATATGAAATTACATATATGGAACTGAGTGAAAATATAACTGAATCAATAACGAAAGTCTAATGTAGTTTACATACATATACTTAATCCTACATGAGTAGAACTCACCTTACGAGCTGGTTA
>NC_090739.1:48618289-48625789 GCF_036898095.1 Palaemon carinicauda
AAAGCCAGAAAAAAACAACAATGGCTTTACGGATTTTAAAACCTAAAATAGATAAGGATACCCCTTAGACTACAACTCAGAGAAAATCTGTAAAATCGTTTTATTTCTCTATGTCAAATTGAACAAATCGCAATAAAAATCCGTGGAAATATCTATCCCCATTATCATATATATGCGAAATGCTTTATCAAAATAGATAAACCTAATTTTCTAATCATCAGGCCTTGACATCGGCTTTTCAAATACGTTTAATAGAAATTTCGTATTATCAAGACAATGGAAGTAATCAATTGCTCGGATTATTGCTTACCTTTCATTTTTTCTATTTTTTATATAATATTTCAGGCTCAAATGTAGGAATCTCATCTAAACATTCTTGAAATAAATTCATTATCTTTTCACGAAATTGAATGTCTACCGTTCAACTTACATGAACCAATTTAATTTTAAGGACTTTTTTTTTTTTTTTTTCAAAAATAATATAGAGAAGGACAAATGGAAATATACATCAAAGTTTGAAATATTTCTGATACTATGTGAAATTTACTATCCCATAAGTAAACTTCTTACTTTTAACTAAAGAAATAACGTCATTAATACGGAATCATCTGACTTCCTACCTGTTACCTGAACCTTCAAGGTAACTTACTTGAAAATTCTCTCCTACAATCTATTTCCGTTTTTCCCACTTTACTCTATTTTTAGCTAAGTTCAACTACCAATTCTTCAATGTTCGTCAGTTCATTACCTAAAGGGAAGACTTTGTAGTTCCTAATGACGAAAATAAGTGTTCTTGGTGTATTTATAGGTAGTTATAATTGTTTTGAAGCAAATTGATTTGGGGGAAATCCATTTTTCTGAATTTTAGATGTTTAGAAATTCCAAGTTACGACTGAAAAACCACATTTTACAAAGGAAACAAGCACAAGAACACTACCTAACTTAAGATTCCCCACCTAACATGATCTTTTGGCCGTATTGAGGGAGCAGGTTTCCGGGCTCATGTGACCCCATCTTAAACCTATGTCTCTCTCCCATGCTAGCATCCCAACCGGCTTTATTCCTGGTGAGGTAGCACTGAATCATAATATTTCGATATCGTATAACTGACAAAGATAAACAAAATTTCCCCATGAAAGAATCGATTAGACAAGTAATAAGAAAGTTTGATACTATTCCAACCAATGTTGTACATACACACCCCTAAAGGTTTTCATTCCTCAAATGGTTTACTAGCAATGCTATTTTGCAAATGATAATCAAGTTAATATATTCATCTATAACCCAGTTCAACTCCTGATAATTCTTGATTATTGTTCCTTATGGAAATTAATCTCCTGGTTCACAAATACTGTAATCACTATCTTCAGTTACAAATAACTAATATGACCAGGAATTCTTGAAGGGCAATATATGCCACATAAATCGGTCTGTTATGAAGGTTCAATGACCATAATGTTTCCCAGTCATCTACGTATATCTTTTATGCAAATAATCTATGAAAATCATTTAGATTTGTGGATATATAGATGCATGCTGACTGCTTCTTCAACAAAGCTTTGGGTTATCGAGTCATGAAATGCACTATGTCCCGATATGAAGATAACTTGATAATTGTGAAGCATCGATAAGATATTTCATCAGGAAAACTAAAATATACAAACAGGCATGTAAACAAATGCGCACACATTCACACGCATACATATACACATATTAAAGGCTTTAAAAGGATAATTACTATCCACCACTTTGGATAAAAGATATTATCTATAAAGATGTAAAAGCATGAAAAAGTTAATAAACAAATGTATCTCAAAGTAAAAAAGGCAAATGGAGAAATCCGTGACTAGCGCTTTCCTGGAAGCAAATCTCTAACTTCTTACTTATACGATTTCAAATCAGAAAAACGAAAAACGATGAACCGAATGATGATTAGTAACTGATGAAGTGTAAGACTATTAACCAATGGGAATATAGTAAATGTTTGTTCATGTTCTGACACATTGTGACGACGGAAAAGTTTTAAAAAGTTTCTACGAATATGGTGTGGTTACGTTTGTAATAGGGATGATACAGAGTATATTCTTTGAGAAAAGGAGGAAAATCCATATCCAATAGATTTTTAAGGAATAAAGATTTTGAATTTACATAATATATTTCGAGAAACTTCATGGGTCTTTATTTTGCAGTCTATTTACCGGCCTATTTATATTTCAACAATTGTTTCGACATTCTACATATCTCCGAAATATTCATTTTACAGACCGAAGATTGCATACTCCAGTATATATTAGTGGAAAACATTTGGTCAATGAGTAATTTGAATTAGAAATATTTACTTTAATTACCCTATGACAATAATTTACAACTACTTTTCTACTGTTGATTGCATTTTTTTGTAGAATCCTAGACACATTTTCCGATAATAATATGACGTATGTTTTTGCAACTGGTTGCAAATGCAAGGGAGTTTCGTGATCCAGGCCTTTATGATTTTGAATCAGAAGAAATCTATGCTGATTACATGAAATGTTTTCATATAATTGTGTATTAATATAAAGAAAGATCTGTTTATGTTTCTACGTAGCTGAAGATGAAAACTAATTTTGATGAAAATCAGTATATATTTTGCGGTTCTTGACATGAAATGATTGGTACCAAATCTTCCATGTAGCCAGAAATACCTATTTTTTTTTTATCTCATTATAAGTATTTAATTTTAATAATGATTGCACATCACTCATGCAGCTGTATTTTCATTTATTTATATTTGGAATTTAAGGGAAAATTTTTTCGTGAGAAAAGATGTACGATGCGGTTTATTCTAGCCATTTAGAATAGCAGACATGATAATCCTTGGTGTAAGTAGATACTCAATAGAATGTAAAGAGATGTAGATACACTATACAATTAAAGAGGAATTGCTATGATTTTGTCCTGCTACCCTTGCATATTACAAGTTTTTTTTTTTTTTTTTTTTGGGGGGGGGGGGGGTTTGGGGGGTGGGGTGGGGGGGGGTAGTGGGCCGAATTGATGGCTTTTAATTAATGTGTGTAACAGATTCTTAAAAAGGGAATAGCTTGTGTTTGCTATGAAATAATGTGACGCTTAATTTTTAGATGAAGTTATGGGCACTGTCCATCTGAGTGTTCTTAAGTGAGATATATTTCAAAGGAGAGAGAGAGAGAGAGAGAGAGAGAGAGAGAGAGAGAGAGAGAGAGAGAAAGAGATAATTGTTTAGTTGTCGTAGAAAGACAGCAACTAATCACGGTTAAGCAACTAATGATACCTCAAAATGTTCCCCGCTATCTAAATTCCGCTTATGAACGTAAACTAAACCCAATAACACTTCCATGATCTTTTAAATTTTAGCGTACCAACATTATTGTTATCTAAATTCTAATCCCATTACCAGATTGATAGAGACAAGTGAAAATCGGGAATATTCCTGCTTCAAATATTCAAGTAATAATCTCTCTCTCTCTCTCTCTCTCTCTCTCTCTCTCTCTCTCTCTCTCTCTCTCAATGGTCCTTCATGTTGAATGAATCAATGTTGTTCACATTTTTAATGTTAGAACTTTTACCATATCTTAATTTTCACATATTCAAGAATCATATGGACCCAAGTACAACTTGCATCGTCGCAAGTGTGAGATCCATTTGCTTTATTCTTTTCAGTCACCTCTTCTCCTCTTAAACGTATCACCGAGTTACACAACGGTTAGATTCCAATGGCGTCTGCCAAAATCTTTTATTATCAATGGTATATTTCACTTTAGATCGAACATGTATCTCGTTAAGTTAGGTTCCTTATATCAACATGCAGAGTATTATTTGAATTTTGAGATTTAGTTACCAGCATTTTTCGTTTCGTTTCTGATCGCAGTTGTTATCATGCCATTTTAGAATCATCTTCATTTAAAGCATCGCTTGAGAAACTTCAGAGACATTCAGATTACCAATTTATGATATAAAAACAAGCCAGTAATAATCAATTCCGCTAGCTAAAATGAAAGGAATTTGTTTTCATGGTGAAAGTCTGTTCACATGTCAACTTCCCTCTGCGAATAGTTTTTCATTACGTTTAGTGAATAACAGCGTGATTAGATATTGAAATAATCTGGATCAAGATGATAACAAATTAGTCTTTAATGATACTTGTGAATGAATATTGTTGTAAATGTGTAATGCTGGTTATGACCAAGGAAAAGTTCATCTGAAACCAAGATGGACCAGGGTATGGTAAGGGTCCTGATTCGGATGAAAATGCAATTTTACGTTTCTATAACACAGCAGGATACAGAATATCACTAAGACATCTGACCAAACTTTAGGATATATATTTTTTCCTCTTTGTATAACTTGATAAATAATAGTAATTAGATTTCAGATCATAGGCTCAAAAAGTCATATGCCGTCAAAGTGCTTTCCTGGTTTACCTTTACTATGTAATTAGCATGACAGTCTTTTTTTTTTTTTTGCCTCCTTATGTCTGCATGGTTGCCTGCCTATTAATATGATTTTTTAAAGTTATGGATGGATGAAAAAAATAAGAAGAGGAATTTTGGGCTCAGGAAAACTTAAATGGATTCTAGACTCAATACAGCTACTGATGTCTATCTATGATTTATTACACTGTCAAAGACATAAAGAAGTTGCTGATTGGGTTAATGGATGTTTTGTGGTTTGGTTATCTATGACTCAAAAGAGAAGTCAACTGGCTTTTGAGATGGATCTAGATTCGGATTTTAATATCTTCTTCCTTTCTTATATTTGAATTTCAATTTATATATATATATATATATATATATATATATATATATATATATATATATATATATGTATATATATATATAAAGAGAGAGAGAGAGAGAGAGAGAGAGAGAGAGAGAGAGAGAGAGAGAGAGAGAGAGATCATCACATCACAGCTTAATTAGCCTACATGCCAGTCTTACTTAAGAGTATTTAAGAGCTATTTCCACCTTAGCCCTCAAGCAATCGCTGCTTTGTATTATCATATATACTTTTCAAGAGCATCTTCAATGCTCTCTCTCTCTCTCTCTCTCTCTCTCTCTCTCTCGCTCTCTCTCTCATCTCTCTCTCCTCTCTCTCTCTCTCTCTCTCTCTCTCTCTCTCTCTCTCTCTCTCGTTGTTTTTCAATGTCGTTGATTGTTGGCCTTTGATGTTGAAACACCATCTCAGAAAAAAAAAAATATGTTTTACAGTTATTCTAGTGGAGCTTGAAATCTTTGAACTTGAACCTCTATCTCAACTGACACCCCCCCCCCACCTATCTCTCTCTCTCTCTCTCCTTTACTACGAAGTACAGCAATGAAAGACAGTAAGCGTATCACATCCTTTGCTTTATATGTACACAAGAACACACATAAACCCCAATATATAGTACTATATATACTAATATATAATATATATATATGTATATTATATATATATATACTACTATTTTATATATTATCTAAACAGAACATATATATATACATATATATATATTTTAGTAATATATATATATATAATATTATATTAAATATATATATATATATACATTATATATATAATTTTTTGTATATATATATATATGTATATACATGAGAGAGAGAGAGAGAGAGAGAGAGAGAAGAGAAGAGACGAGAGAGAGAGAGACGAGAGAGAGAGAGAGAGAGAGAGAGAGCACTTGCCCAAAATTTATCATTGTATTCCTTCAAAAGAGCTTTCCACCCGCCGTGAAGGACTAGATTCGATCTTGACAAGACACCCAATTCCAACCATCCCTGGTCTTGACAGCTGGTTCAAAATTCTGGTCTTCTATTATTATTAAGTATGTAGGAGTTACTAGTCAAAATTCTGTCTTGTCCATCGGCCTTTTCGCTGACTTGATTAACAATTTACACAAGCATTTAAAAACTGAATTTGTACAAAACTACTCAGAGTCCCGTTTTCCTTGACTATAATTTAATCTACGTCATCATTGATTTTATTTATGTGTAGGTGTTGAGTGTTTCTTGATATCATTTTTAGAAACATAGAAATGAAAAATAAACGTCCATTTCAAAAGCTTATTTGGATATGCTTATTATGATGGAGTCAATATTGATAACATACAAACGGTTATTTCATTATTGGATAACTGAATTCCATTAATAAGTGATATTCATTAAGATTTTCTTAGGTTTAAATATTGAAAAAAAAATATTGTTTAAATCACTTATATCATTAAATATTTGATCTTCCCAAAAATTTTGTTTTAATTGTAAATCCCTTTTTACCTCTACGATCTTATCAATGCACGTGTCCTCAATTAACGTTCCAAATTATAAAGCGATAATCATTAATAAAAGGACAACAGAATAGCTTTATTGTGAAATTATCGGACGTTTACATAAGGAAATAAAATGACTGGCATGGTTTAGTAGAAAAAAATATAAAAGACATCAGTACCCGCAAGATTGATTAACCTTGATAGACGGGTCAAGAGTTACTAAGGAAGTTAAAGAAAAGTGATTTGGACAATACGAAGACGAACATCTGGACTTTTAAAAGAAAGAACAAGGGCTTGTGACAGGAGAGAAAGAAATGAGAATACTTTGCATAACCTATGTACTTTATAGCATATGAACTTTTGCGTGGGTCCTTTTATTTTAACGATTTTTTTTCCCCTTACGAAGATTTGCGTACGAACTTTTTTCATACGATATTTTGCTCGTAGAAATTTTTTTCCTGCAACATTTGGTATGACGAACATTTACCCTTGTGATTTTTATCAATTACAATTTTTTTCCCATTACAAGCTTTGTACCCTATGTAATTTATAACGACGGATAGTAGGCAAACGAATTTTATCCTACAAATTATTCCCATACGAATTTGTTTTATGCTATCTTTAGCCCGGAACTCCCAAATAGACATTGCTCAAATATAATTCCCGCTTTGACATCACTCCTACGTCGGCGGCTTTTGTCTTTCCTTACGTGAACCTGCGAAACAGATCCGCTAGCCTTCAGAGCTCATTTCCTGTGGTAAACAGACATGATTTTTAACTTTACAGCTCCTGAAGATCCGGAAGTACGTAAAATACGTAGTTATTCTGAAATCTGTCTTTGTTGTCTTTATATATAACAGAACAGGTAAAGATGACCCAGTTAGAATTGATCTTTGGTCAACAGGAGCAAGGTGTTCTTCCTGTCTTCAAAATGGGTGAGTGTGACTAGATTATCTTCAAGTTTTCAAATGCATTGGAAGTGAAATTCTAGTACAGTACAGAGATACGGAGCAAATTAAATTGGGTAAGCTTTTGGTGGGAATTCAACTAATTCTTATAGGTTAATGGTTTAGCTTCCTAGGATTCCCGGATGGAATCATCTTTGGTTTTTATTGTATGAAATAATACAAAAGCATTACGCAGAAGTGACCTGATCGATGCAATTGGATTAATTTTCAGTTAATGACTGGATACGTTTTATTAACCGATATTTACATATAAAC
>NC_090739.1:48630789-48633289 GCF_036898095.1 Palaemon carinicauda
AACATCTTCCGAAAACTGTTCGTCTTGACCCATCTGATGCCAATTTTGTAGACGTAATTCACACTGACTCGGAGTCCATTTGGAATATTGGTAATTATTATTATTATTATTATTATTATTATTATTATTATTATTATTATTATTATTATTATTATTATTATTAATTAAATAATTATCTAATTGAGATCATTTGAGTAATCTAAAGGATTTGGCAACCTATCAGGTTTCGTAGTCCTGACAATATGTATACTGAATTTAATAAAAAAGACTTGTAAGGAAATAAGATGATAAAAGTAGAAACGGAGATAATCTCTCTCTCTCTCTCTCTCTCTCTCTCTCTCTCTCTCTCTCTCTCTCTCTCTCTCTCTCTCTCTCTCTAATTATATGCCTGGTTCCAAAGATTTTCAATTGGTCAATAGTCAATATGAAAATGAGTTGTAAAATGTATAAACAAAGCGAAAAATTTCAAGAAATGGTACATTTTTAAGGGTACCTCTTATTTCATTATAAAACATAAAATACAATTTTCAATTAAAAAAATGTTCTGTTTAATATTTTAACAAGCCATTACATAGGAAGAGTGAAATAACTGTTTGCACCTATCTTCATCTCATATCAGGTCAAGGATTTGGTTTACGCCAGCCTGTGGGTCACCTGGATTTTTATCCAAACGACGGTAAACGACAACCTGGATGTGAACGTCCATTGACCGCCCCTCTCAGGTGGATATTCAGAGGAGGACGTTTCAAGAAAGGTTTGTGGCCTCATATGGACGATTTTTTACTCTAATGAAATCTACTGTCAACTCGTCATACATTTTATATTTAATAGATTTTCATTATTTTCACGGTGTTAAAAATGTTTCAAATAATTCTTGTTATGGGAGTTGTTGAAGTCTTGCTTGAGATATGAAAACAGGAAAACAGTTATATATATATATATGTATATATATATATATATATATATATATATATATATATATATATATATATATATATATATATTTATATATATGCATATATATATACATATATATATATATATATATATATATATATATATATATATATATATATATATATATATATATATATATATATATATATATATATGATATCCCCACCTTCCTTTGCTCTTACACAAGTGTTCCAGTAGTATCTGATGGAAGATTCTGTTTAGCTCACGTTGTATAACATTGTCACTTCTTTGGTTATCTTCCAATAGCTTGGCAAGCCATTGGGAATACGATTGGCTGCGACCACAGGAGGGCGGTGGAACTATTTACGGACTCCATTGAATCCCAGTGTCCTTTCATGGCTTTTCGGTGTGACTCCTATGATGATTATATATCGGTAGGTCAATATAGGATTTCCCGTATATTCTTTCCTTATGCTATTTTTCACTCTCTGTGAATTTTGTTTTGTTTTTAATTACGAACAAGTGGAAGTTGTATGTATATATGTAAATATTTTATTTATTTCATCCTTTAAACTAAGTTGGAACATACCTTATATATATATATATATATATATATATATATATATATACATATATATACATATATATATATATATATATATATATATATATATATATATATATATATATATTATATATGAGAGAGAGAGAGAGAGAGAGAGAGAGAGAGAGAGAGAGAGAGAGAGAGAGAGAGAGAGAGAGAGGTAATCACTACTCTTCAAATAATTTGCATCTAGTGATATTAAAGAAGCAGAAGTTAACAGTCTAATGTTTAATCTTTTGCAGGGGAAGTGTCTCTCTTGCGGTAATGATGGCACTGGCTGTGCTCCTATGGGTGTGAATGCTGATACCTGGGTCGGAGCTGGAAAAGCAAAGGAACAAATCCAGCTTTTTACGTCAGCTGGCACAGGGCCTAGTTTCTGCAGTAAGTCTTATTTTTTAAAGAATATCATTCTATTCAAACATTATTCCTTCATATTTTCAGATTCCTGATGTTATCGACTGATCATGGTGGTTTTAGTTTCCCCGGAAGTAATTAACTATTGCAAATACAGGGAAGGCTTTATATATAAACTAATCACAGCAAAGAGTATTTCGAGATTGATAGGAACTTTGAACTCATATAACAATGGATGTAACACTTAAATGAACGATTCTTAAGTCATTTCATAAACAAAAATGTCTTTCATTTATTTCCAGGGTATCATTATCAGATATTGTTAGCACTGGGAAACTCATCTGGATCTCGATGGGACAGAATGGGCCAACTCTATACAACCTTCGTCGATGAGGACGGACGGAAAATGTCATTTAATCTCACCGCAGGGTAAGTTTGATTCGTGTTGTATAGTTATTAGCAATATTTGACTCAAAACTGTAAACAGAGTTAGTGGTTTGAATGGAACTTGAGACATCCTACTAAGCATTTCAGAGCCCGTGTTATATCGTTTTTCGCAAATATCTTCTCAACAAACAGTTGGATCAATACGACATTTTGACACAGCTTGTATGACACCTTCCG
>NC_090739.1:48635789-48648289 GCF_036898095.1 Palaemon carinicauda
AGATAGGACATGCAATATGGCATTTAATTCATGTAAACATCTGATCCAGTAAAATGTTATTTTACTTATATGAATACATATTCATGTAATTGCATAATTTAATTTTCTTTGGCAATGGGTTGTCTTTATCTTCACCCAATACACCATAATATATTCAAATTATTAATTATTTTACCTTTTTGTTTCCGTATACGTATACCTTTTCTTTGATATTTAGGCCTTTATCCATAATATTATCAATTATCTTTTACAGACGTGGTAGTAGTCGACGAGGCAGAAGTGAGAGCACATCTTTCTTTTGTGTAAACCCAGAAGTCCCGATCACGATCGCTGACCAAGAAACTGTTACGCTTGACGTATCATCGAATTGTCTTGGGAGTGATTGAAAACATGCTTTCGTATTCTTGTGAATGGCATCCATCTCAAATATTTACCGCTTTTACTAACTTAGAAAACTTTGATGCAATTTATTAATTTAATGTAAGCCATATCTCAACCATGTACTAGGCCATGTATAATATGGATGAGTAATACAATGAAATAGTTTCTTAGATTTCTATAATATATCTTTGGAATGTAAGAATGCTGAAGTTCACTGTGAAGATGGTAGAACTGAATTAGTAAACCTTCAGACTGCAAGGTTGATTGCTCTCAAAATGGTTTAAATACTCATCCATTCTAATGCATAACCTGGCGTTCATTCGTCGAGAATAATATTACACATAATAAATACACTACATCACATCACTTCTTTTCTATATAAGGATTTTATGCAGCATAGGTATAATTCTTAAGTTAGTTTTAGTACCATTTTCATTTGTTTCCGTCCTTTCTTCACTGTAAATAGTGTCATTTGTCATCATTCATCGTCAGTTCATCGAGTTGATACCGTCCAAATTAGGGTAATTCTTATGATATGAAAGCAGGAGAAAAATATTAGTTAATAGATGCAATAGAATGGATCTATGGGCATTTTTCTAGCATTGTGGAAATCAACTAAATATTTGGTTTATTGTTATTCTTGGCAATCAGCTTTACTCTTGTTCCATGTCTTCCGTCCAAGATGTCGTGAAAAGTTGAACAGGTTTTCAAAAATAGTCCGAAATCTACCAGCAAAATCATTACTTAAATACACTGTTTGAGAACTATATGCTAGTATTTGGGGGGCGTTGGCGTGTTTGTACGCTCGCGTGAATGCCTCTACATGTGCATGTAAAGAATTTACTGTTAAGATTGTCATTTTTAATCACGCGAAAGGTGCTCAGAATTCATCTAAGTGTCTTATTTGACCAGCGTTATTCATGCAATGATTTTGTAACAAGATACAATAGGATATATATGTTATAAAATGTCCTCTTTATTTTTATTTCTTTAGCTTTATTACTTGTTTGTAATTGTTTAGTATATTTTCATAGTTTTTTCCAATACTGTAGGTATAAGCTGTTTTTGTAGCATGGCTTTTACAAAATAAATATATTTTCATTTGTTATTTGTGGAGACTATAATATCTTTTCCATATTCTTTCAAATATGTATCAAAACCCTAGGCAAAAATTTAATAAAATTAATAGTTGAAGCACTTTTTGTGAACCAGCACCATGAATTGTGAAAGAAAATTTTAAGTAAACTGGTTAGAAAGACCATATCAATAAACTTCTCTTCATTTCACATTACCTGACAAAATTTGCGAAACCTAGCTAAACTACTTGGATGAAACTGAAACCTTCAAAGAAGGCTTAAGAACGAACAAATGGAGGAGACAGAAATAAGAATAATAAAAAGGATGTGTGGAATCACGATAAGAGATAGAATAACTAGTTATTCTATTAGAAGAACAATCAGAGTAGTGAAGAATCGAAGAAAGCTCAGCAAAACATTATGGTGGTTTGGTCATGTCATGCAAAGACGAAGACCCTGTTTGTGAAACGGTTATAAAAATGGAGTTGCATGGAATGGGGAGAAGGGGAATGCCAAAGTTCAGATGCAAAAAAAAAAAAAAAAAAAAAAAAAAAAAAAAAAAAAAAAGTAACTGGGGAAAGGAAGAAGACAGTATGGTACATAGGACCGAAGAAGATACAGTACATTGGGCTGGTGGAAAGTGGCGACTAAACTCAGTGATGTAATTTCTCATGTGGACTTAAGGATTGGATTATGAATTATTATAAATCTTAGGCCAGAGGCTAGGCACTAAGACTGGTGAAGTCATTATGCACCGTAATATACACTTAAACTAATACAAATTTAAAAGCACATTTCTAAAACCCATGTTTACTTATAACTGCATAAATTTCATTAACAAAACGATCTCATGTAGATACCCAAAAAGGGGATTTTCTGTACATAGAATCTAGAAGATGAGCGACGGAATAACCATCTAGATGGTATTACCGACGCTGGCATACAAGTTTGCAGCAACATACCAGAAATTACTAAACTGACAGTAATGTGTCATAAGAAGCTCACTATGGTACACTGCTACTGTCTACATTATATCTATGTGTAATGTGGGCATGACTGATCCAAAGTCTACTTAAAATAATCTCATCCTTTCGATTGCTAAAACATATTAATAATAGGGTCAATATTAGTCTTTGTTTTTATATTTTTCATTGTTTGTGCGAGTGAGTTGTTAGGTTATAATTGAGAAGCGAGAGGAATGCAACTAATTTTATTAAACAGACAATGAACTTGAATACAAGTACTTGCGGGCATGAACATCACAAAAATGAATCCAGCTAATGCATGAAAACGGCAAGATTAAACAGGTTCTGTTATCAGTGCGGGGGAGAGCCAGATATACAAAAACAAAGAAATACCGTAACAATGTACGAACTTCTGTGAAACATGTGCGTAACATGGCTCCACCCTAAAAAAGACACATGTGAAATAATGTGCCCTGCTCTTGAGAGGCGCACTGTAGGCGGGTCATCTTGCAGGAGATAAGCACGTTTAAGGTGATCAGTGGAAACCCAGTTTTCTTTACCATGAATGTTAATCATAAGGAAAGGGCCCGTGTAAGGGGGCGTTAGCAGTGGCTTGCTAGCATCGTTGAGCAGAAAAACGTGATATGCCTTGTGCAAATCTGTCAGTATGTGTTGCTTCTCTGGGGGCTTGCAAGTCTGGCAGCATGGAGTAAATTTTCACACAACGTGACGTAGGCGATGGAGATATCGGAGAAGGTTGCCGATGGAAAAAAATTTGCAGGGACGACCAACGGTTACGGGTTGCCGTACAGCATTTCAGTCACCGAGACATCCAGGCCCTCTTTAGGAGTGGGCCTAGGATGACCCAGCAAAGCTGAGTAAATCAGTTGAAGTTATTGCATTAGGACACCAAAGCTGCTTTGAGGGTACAGTGAAAAAGTTCAACCATTCCGCTGGCTGCATGGTTGTAGGTGGTTGTCTGATGAAGGGAGATTCCCAGTAGATTCGCTGATGGTGTCCACAATTGAGTCGTAAAAGTGGTACCCCTGTCAGGACTAATATACTTAGGAATACCAAATCTCTCGCTATCCACGCTAAAAAGTAAGGCAGATATACTATACATAACACATCTGTCATTCTAGGCAAGTAAGAAATTCGCTCTGAACTCACCTTATCATTTCCTGCTGTTCTTCCAGTTCCTCTGGCTCCAGAATCCCCATAGTGTCCTCCAGCATTTCCTCGATGATTCCAGCCTTCATTATTTCTCGGCTGAGGTCCATCACGATTTTGCTGATGTCGGGGACCTTCGCCAACTCTTGTATCACCCAAGATCACCTTCATCACTTCTGTCAACTGCTGCAGGGAACCAGTGACTCTTGATAATCAAAACCAGGTGGAAGTTTAAACCTTAATTTATTACTATTGTAACTATCACAAGCTAAGCTATAACTCGATATTAAAATACAAGCCTAAGGACCCCAGTAGTGAAATCAGCCTTTTGCAGTAAAGAAGCAGAAATGTAAAGCGAAAACTAAAAGAAGAATACAACAAAACATAAGATTACTGAAATTTAGTTTTGGTGAGCAAAGTTCTTTTTAAGCATTCCAGTGGACATTCAGTTAATTAAACTCATGCAAATTAAGTATAATAATGAAAACTATTTGTTTTAATGATTAAAACGGCATTCCCAGCTTTGCTAAAGTTATAATCCTATTCCTATCAAATGATGATATTGTGGACACGTGTTGAGGATGAATGGTTGAGAGGGCTTATGAGCAAAATGTTAGGGTGGAATATCGAGGAGGCAGAGAATAATATCGCGAGATAAGGTGACGGATGATATGGAGAGAAGAGGTTTTGTGGAAGAGGATGCCATTGCTAGAAGGCATTAGAGATAGCCGTCAAGCAACCGACCCTCTAATGTAAAGATAGCAGTGGGGAAGAAGAAGAAGAAGAAATAGCTGTGACATGAAGACTTATTATAAAGCACAGTGTTGTTCACCTGAATTTGCAAATCCACCAAGACTGACGATGAATCTTAATATATTGTATACTGTAGTTCCGTCACATACTGTAGACTATACATGTATGGAAAATCCATGGCTCAACATAGAAGAGAGATCTATGCAGAGGTAAAAAAATAATGGCAATAATGTCACCTAAACGGAGTTTAAGTGAGCCTTGCTTGTGTATATGCGTGCAACAGCTTTCGGCGACTGGACCAGTTCTTTGGCGAGCATGTGACGTATTTCTTTGTATTTCTTTTTGGCAGCTTCTCGCAGTGAACGTTTTACTTTTTCCTCTCCGTGTTGAACGGCTATTTTCAAGAAAATAAGTTAATAGTAAGTTCATCTGTGTGTATAATTCTTAAGGTTGAGAAACAGTACTATTTTATTTGCATAAAATACATCACTAGTATTATTCCTTTTCCTTATGTAGAGTGATACATGGACATAAATGTTCCAAACATTGTATGTTCTTGAATCTGCTTTGGGAAGTCACAATTTACTCGAATTACTGCGTTTAGTGTAAACTTCTAACATCTAATAATTCACAGTTTGTTACGACAAAAAGTGCCTTTAACATAATTAAAAAGGCACATTAATATCATAACAAGATCCATGTTAAACTTCAAGATATATGTTTTACAATACTTTAATTCCATAGTTTCTCATGTTGTCACCTGAATTTTCGTTAACTTTATGGCATTATTTCTTAAATTGAAGCAAGTTACTCTACTTAACACAGCTCTTTTCCTTGAACCACTTCTACCTTTAGCAAGCACAGCTCCCTATCACCATGTTTCTCAGAGAATGTGGTCCTAAGCACTTTTGTCCAAATGTTTCTTTACTGAGTATTAAGAGTACATACTGATCTTTGCTCTTTTTTAGAATTTGACCCTCATTAATTCTTTGAAGAGGACATACCTCACAGTCTTTACCTTATATCTTCATATAAAGATTTACTGTAATCAGGCCATGCAGACTCATCGTACAGTGAAACTGAATGCGTCTCAAGGATCTTTCTCAGGGAACAGTAGTGAAAGTTATTCAGTCTTTTGAGTTGGTGTAAATAGTGCTCAAAAAGAGAACAACGATGATAACCAAAATAATAAAGTAGATCATTTGTAGGTAGTAGGTTGGCCAGCCACCCGTTGAGATACTACCGCTAGAGAGTTATGGGGTCCTTTAACTGGCCAGACAGTACTACATTGGATCCTTCTCTCTGGTTACGGTTCATTTCCCCTTTTGCCTACACACATACTCCGAATAGTCTGGGATATTCTTTACGTATTCTCTTCTGTACTCATACTCCTGGCAACACTAAGAATACCAAACAATTCTTCTTCACCCATGGGGTTACTGCACTGTAATTGTTCAGTGGCCACTTTCCTCTTGGTAAGAGTAGAAGGGACCCTTTAGCTATGGTAAGCAGCTCTTCTAGAAGAAGGACACTTTAGAATCAAACCATTGTTCTCTAGTCTTGGATAGTGCCATAGCCTCTGTACCATGGTCTTCCACTGCCTTGGGTTAGAGTTTTCTTTGCTTGAGGGTACACTCGGGTACACTATTCTATCTTATTTCTCTTCCTCTTGTTTTGTTAAAGTGTTTATAGTTTATAAAGGAGATATTTATTTTAATGTTCTTACTTTTCTTAAAATTTTATTTTTCCCTGTTTCCTTTCCTCACTGGGCTATTTTTCCTGTTGGAGCCCCTGGGCTTATAGCATTGTGCTTTTCCAACTAGGGTTGTAGCTTGGCAATTAATAAAAATAATAACTATTTCACCAATATATTACCTCACTATTATTATTATTGTTATTATTATTATTATTATTATTATTATTATTATTATTATTATTATTATTATTATTTTTATTATTATTAGCTAAGCTACAACCCTTGTTGGAAGAGCAGGATGTTATAATCCCAAGGGCTCCAACAGTGAAAAATAGTCCAGTGATGCAAGGAAATAAGGAAATAAACAAAATACATGTGAAGTAATGACCAACAAAAATAAAGTATTTAAAGAATATTAGCAACATTAAAATATATCTTTCAAATGTTAACTATGAACAACTTGAAAAAAAAAAAAATAACAAGTCATTTATCTACATCCACCTAAAATACTTCCAGCTTATTTTCCAACTCTCGCAATCATCTGTTCATTAGGAGGAAGGGAAGTCACCTGGGCACCTAAAAGCTAATATACATTTTCTATGTCATGCTTCAATGAAGTTACTGCATTATCTCTGATCTGATGATCCAGCTCATATCCTTCTTTCATTAGTTTACTACACAATTTTTTTTTCTATCTGGATAACGGAGAAGACATATGAAAAGTAAGAAATTGTAGCAGTCGAGTTAGTATAACAGTAACCCTTAAACTTGAGGAATAGATTATAAAAAGTCTCTCTCAGCGTTAGGAAAAATTTAATGTTCAGTACAAGTAATACGATATGGTCATCATTGCTTTTCCAAATTGCCGGAACCTAGGCATTTGATGAGTGTCTTATTTGGTTTCCTAAATAAGACATTCATCTTAGCCCCTTCTTACGAGTTTTAAGAAACCAATAATTTCAAGACGGGATGGCAATTCTAGGGCAAAGGGAATCGCAGTGTATAATAGGACTGAGTGCCTTGCTTTTTGTAAGTCCTGCTATGAATGGGGATATCATGAGATTCAGGTAATTAAAATTTGTGACACGCATAACAACTTCTATTTGTGTTCATCAATCATAATTCAGACTTGGATTATTCTTTTTACCATTATAGCTAAGATAGTGATGACTTTGTGGCTCACCATAGTGATTTATCCTACTGATCGCCATGGATTAAGGGCTTTGGATTTTGCCTCAGAGTCAGACTGTAAGCAAATCGATATTTGAGCTGCCCAGAGATCTTATAACTGCTTGGACTTTTGCATTTGAATCCGTCACAATTGTATAATAGTGTTTAGTCTGTTGTTCTCTTGAATAAGAATCTGGTCAATATAACTGATAGACGTATCCCTTTATCCCTTCTCGTGTGCTAAACTATCAAGTGAAGACAAATCCTGATTTAATGATGATTGTAGATGTGCTTATTTGGAGAAGTAGTAGACCTATCATGCCTTAAACCTGAATTTGTTTTTCACTCGATATTTTGCAGACGAGAAGGGACATGCCTAACAGTTATGTTGACCAGATTCTCATCCAAAAAAACAACAGGCTCACATCACTTTTATACAACTGTGACCAATTCAATTGCAAAAGATCACTCAAAGGGCTATTCCAGTCTGTTTGATGTTTTATATATACAGTATCATACAAGAGTATGACACGTCAGGGACAACCTGCTCAGTCTTGATTACTAACGAAATCAAGGCATGATCAGACGTCCCAACTAGAGAACTAACCTTCCAACACCCCCCCCTCTCTCTCTCTCTCTCTCTCTCTCTCTCTCTCTCTCTCTCTCTCTCTCTCTGTCAGATGCCATACAATACATCCACATAGGAGAAACTCAAATCACTGTTTCCTTAAAAAGTGTGAAAAATACAACACCCATTTCTAACTTCTTTTTTTTTTAACATTTGGTTGTAATCAGCTGATCTTTAGCTTCCGTTCTCAGGAATATGGGCACATACGAATAACAAAGAGTATCGTATATGTAATATTTCAACTTCAAAATATCTTAATAATGAATATTACTTCATCACCAATACATTATAAGGTATCACAGTTTGCATAGTTTGTTTCTAAATATTATTACTGATTATCAATTAGATATATAAATACGTCTCTCTCTCTCTCTCTCTCTCTCTCTCTCTCTCTCTCTCTCTCTCTCTCTCTCTCTCTCTTTGATAGTAGGCTGGGCTTAAAACTTGACGTACGATATTGTCAGCTGATTTCGAGTTTTAGCCTACATCATAACGTGTGTACTGAAAGAAGTGTTAAATAATCCTGTTTTTCGATATTACCTAAGCATCATGAAATTATTTTTGTACTTTTCTATGACATATTTAAGGTGTATTTGAACAACGTATAACAGAGTATAGATGATATCATTTGCTAACTTATACAGTATTACTTCCCAATTTTTTTACTCTTAATTGCTCTTTTTGACTCGCATAGGTTGGCGGGTTTTCTCGGTTAATAAAATTGGTGTAAAATTTCAAATATTCGTGTTTTAGGAAATTAGAAAATAAGAATACGGGGATAAGAATTGCACAAGATATTATGAAACAGCCTAAAAACTATACACAGCCATAAAAAACCGTAAAAAATAGCAAAAGAAAGTAAAACAGAATAAGTACACGCACCCATATATAAATTATATACACACACATATATATATATATATATATATATATATATATATATATATATATATATATATATATATATATATATATATATATATATATATATATATATATATATATATATATATATATATATATATATATATATATATATATATATACATATATATAGACATATATATATATGTATATATATGTATATATATATATATATATATATATATATATATATATATATATATATATATATTTATATATATATAACTTGCATAGAAAGACCATATAGAGATGCAAGTGAAAGGACATGTCTTGGGGCTTTAATCTGTAGTGGTCTAGTCATGGCTGAAGATATATATATATATATATATATATATATATATATATATATATATATATATATATATATATATATATATATATATATATATATATCTTCAGCCATGAATAGTCCACTACAGATTAAAGCCCCAAGACATGTCCTTTCACTTGCATCTCTATATGGTCTTTCTATGCAAGTTATATATATGTATGTATATATATGCATGTGTATGTATATATATATATATATATATATATATATATATATATATATATATATATATATATATATATATGTATATAAGGTTACCGTGCTAGGTGGTATATCATAACCGTGCTAGGCTGTATATCTTAACAATCAATGTTTGCCAACAGTTATACACGTATAAGCGGATGAGCAACTTGTAGAGTAATGAGAGCTTTGGGTGTGGAGGATAGGCCCCCTTAAATCTCGAGGAAGTCACTGGCAGCAGGGTGACGGATTGTGTTTAAAGCGATGGACAAACTGTTTCTTCGGCTTTTACTCCTGATGCCTGGCTGTTAATCTTACTAGATTAGTATGGACTGGCAGGAGTCACCTGCCTTAGTTAGATAGGCACTGCACATTGCATCATCCGTACGTGTATGTCTTGAATATAAGTGATTATAAATAGTGTTTCATATGTAGCTTACTTCCCCAAAGAGAGTACAGTTGTAATAGATGATATGAATTAATAAGATTAGAGTCTTTTATACACTTATACTGATTTACATTGGTTTATGTTTTATCACTTATACTTTCATTGTTTTTTTATCATTGTGTCGTCAGTCATAGAAAAGCATCATCAGCATATACAATAATGTTTGTTACAAGTCTATTTATACTTGACGTGTTCTTTACTTCCATCAAGAAATAGTCCTAATAAAATAGCATACGAAACATATCACAGCAATATTAGAAATATTTGCAGGCAAGCGCAGCAGAGCTTCATTCCTTTAGCCTCTACAATACTACAACACATTAGTAACATTGCCGGTTCTCAAACAAGTTCTATAGGAACCTCTTCTCGCTAACTTGTGGAAAATAGCAGATAAATTAGGAGCTAAGAAATTAGCCGTTCTTATAACAATCAATTGAAAAATACCATTTGGGTCTACACCTCCGTAAGCATAAATGGTATTTTAATTTCACGGGACTGAAAAGCCCAACTAGTTAATTTAGCTTCGCGAAAACAAGAATGAGGATGATCGAGTTTCTCATTACTTAACTTACTGCCAAAAACATTAGCCAAAAGGTTGTGTTTTCCTTTGGACAGTTAATGAAAGGGTCATCTGATTCAAGTAGAGGAGGAACTGCTAAGTCTACACCAAATAGGGCAGATTTAAGGGTACCTTAGCAATTATGTTCCTGGGTTATATTAGAAAGTTTCTTTTGTGGATAAATTGTATTTCTTTTCAGTTTAAGTATAAACTCTCTCAGCTGATTATAGTTAATTTAAGTAAAAGCTGATCTGCTACGCTTCCAAAGATAATAGGCCGCCTGCATTCCAAATAAGCACGTGAACAGGGGTTAGTCTTTTACTTGATATTTTAACAATTCATAATGCTCATCTGATCGACCTGTGAAATTCCTTTAAATATGCACTATAATAAGGAACTAAGTTGATTCTATAGCAATGAATAGCCAAGAATACAACCATCTTCTAGAAAAAAAGTATGAAAAGCAAGACATTTCTTTAAATTTAAAAAATAATGGTGAATCCCAACGCAGCCTAAGGGATGAGATATGTAGACTAATGTCGCAGGGGGGTCAAGCCAGAGGAAGGAATTCCCTGAAGAAAAGAAAGAGAAAGCAAAGAAAAAAAGAGGAAAGGGAAAAAGAAGGCAAGACTTTATAAGTCATACTAGATATAGGCATACTACAAGATCATGAAGGTTTAAAGGCCTCTCATGAATGGTAGAGGCAAGGGACGGTAACAATCCCCTAGAGACTGATCGACCTTATATCCATATGATCAGCACCCAAGCCCCTCTCCACTCGAGCTAGGAGCAAGGAGGGCCAGGTAAAGGCTGTTGGTAACGCAGCAGGTAAACCTATGGGTAACAACCCCCCGATTAAAATTATGCTAAACCAAGTAAAATTATGCTAAGAGTTTTAAGTAATTATGCAAGCTTTATGGCAGTTTTATATTATAGTTTTCATAACAAATGTCATCAGAATATTCCTTACTAATTAATACTTAATTACAGATGTTTGATTCCAAAATTTGATTAACAGAACGGTAAACACCAAGCAAAATATTTACATGTAAATGAAGGGATCTCATTGAGAACAATTATTAATTACAGGATTTACAAAAAGGAGGATCTTATTGAAAACAATTGCTGAATCAGAAAAAAAAAAATATTTCAAATATCTTTGTTCATGCGTTTGATCATACATCAATTCCATCCCCTGAATGTAGAGCTAGGGTTGGTGAATCCCTTAATAGAGATTTAGCTAGAATTAGTGCATGGTGCAAATTATGGGGTATGAAGTTGAATCCTAACAAAACTCAAAGTATGATTGTAAGTAGGTCAAGGACGGTGGCTCCTCAACATCCGGATCTCAGTATTGATAATGTTTCTTTAAATATGTATGACTCTTTCAAAATTTTAGGTGTGATTCTCGACAGTAAATTTACTTTTGAGAAACATATAAGGTCTGTGTCTTCTTCAATTGCACAAAAAATAGGCTTATTGAGAAAGTCTTTCAAGATTTTCGGTGATCAATCTATTCTGAAGAAGTGTTTTAATTCTTTCATTCTACCTTGTTTTGAGTATTGTTCTCCTGTGTGGTCTTCAGCTGCTGATTCTCATCTTAATTTGTTGGACAGAAACTTACGGTCTATTAAATTTCTTATTCCTTATCTAGATATTAATCTCTGGCACCGTCGTTCAATTAGTTCATTATGCATGTTGCATAAGATTTTTCATAACTCTGACCATCCTTTACAGTCAGATCTCCCTGGACAACTCTATCCTGTTCGTAATACTAGGCAGGCAGTTAATTCTAATAGCCAGGCCTTCTCCATCACGAGGCTCAATACTACGCAGTACTCTAGAAGTTTTATTCCAGCTGTGACCAAGTTGTGGAATGATCTTCCTAATCGGGTGGTTGAATCAGTAGAACTTCATAAGTTCAAAGTTGGAGCAAATGCTTTTTTGTTGACCAGGCGGACATGAGTCTTTTTATAGTTTATTTATGACATATTTGTTTTTGATGTTGTTAATAGTTTATATATGACATGTCTGTTTTGACGTTGTTACTTATTTTAGGATGATTTATTGTTAATTTGTTCTCTTCATTTATTTATATCCTTATTTCCTTTCCTCACTGGGCTATTTTTCCCTGTTGGAGCCCCTGGGCTTATAGCATCTTGCTTTTACAACTAGGGTTGTAGCTTGGATAGTAATAATAATAATAATGTGTTGTATTA
>NC_090739.1:48660789-48670789 GCF_036898095.1 Palaemon carinicauda
AAAAGTCGCATGCATAAGACCTCTTGAATAGGGCTGTAGCATACTGCTTGAGGCACACTGACGTCAACAACACCGAGGAATAACCTTCTACAGGTTAAGACTGTTGGAGACTTCGAAAGAATAAGATTACACAATACAAAATATAAAGCCAAAATTATTGCTAAGGATTCACTAAGTTGGTCAAATGAAAAAATAGGACCTGATGTATGTATTCTATAAAAGACTGATATCAATATTTTTATAATGAAATTATACACCAATATCCCATAAGAATACAATAGATTCAGGAAAATTCTTATCAAGTGTCCATTATGCAGAATTTATATGTTAATATACACATAGGAATTTGGGACTTTACATATTTTTAATTTTAGCTGGCAAGTAGTCGGTTAAAGGCCAATTCAAAATGCAAGTGTATCACAAATAAATTCTTTATTTAGTTTCAGCTTTACATACTATAATGCCCATTCATCCCAAATATCTGGATATGCAAGTATACTGACATTAATGAATTAAGATTAAATTAGATTAAAACTAAATTACTGGCAAATATGATTTACTAAAATTACATAACTTAAATACATAGAAGTTTGACATCCAAAAATTCCTGGCCAAGAACTAACAAAGCAAGGAAATATAAGATTTTTTAATTAAAGGTAACATTTATTTTATTTTAAGAACAGCGCAATAGTATTGCAAACAACTATGAAGAAAATATGTCATTAAGTATTGAAATTGATAAGAATGGCACAAAAAATTCAAATTCATAGCTACCAAAAATAGGAGAAGATCTAATTGCTGATATTAGTTTATCTAAAAACTTCTAAACGTTAAAACTTTTGAGAACTTTCGCATCTTTACGATAAAATGATTTATTTAAAACTTCCATAGTCTCAATGAAGTACTATAAGCGAATGGAATATCCATTTTCTTTAATGAGTAATACAAAAAATACCTTTAGATTTTAAGACTGCTGCTGCTGAAATTTATAACATATCTAAAGACTAGTAATTAGGAATCGCCTTATGCTACCCCCATCAGAAACTAATCAGAAGATTTATTTCAAGGTTATATTAAAAGTCAAATAAGATCGACTATAAAATTCTAACAAACAACGATATTGATCTGCATAATGTGTTTTTTTTTCAAACCTATATAAGTTGCTAAAAAAATATTGACCTAACAAACTTTGAACGGTAATCTGGCATTATTGATTTATCTCATAGTTAGAAAAATAGTTTTCAACGTGACAGCAGTATCCTTCATTTCCACAACCCTGATTAGTTCAAGTATTAAGTTAGCTCCTAACAACTAAATTTTGAGAGAAACCATAAAATCTTTCTTCCTTGTTGTTGTTCAGTCAGCAAATTGTAATGATTAAGATTGTCCCTTTCTAAAACATTAATTACATTTGCTCAGGCGGTGTGTGTATTCAATTTCCAAGTATGGATATACTCAAACAAAAAACATTGAGAAGTAAAAATAGATATCTAAAACTTATATTCATTTTGATACTCCATTGTCATGGATTGATTTACAAATTTGTTATTATAGACAAACAGGACTCAAAATTATGTTCCCTACAATAATTGTTGAGACAATGGAGATACTTGTAGTGCGAAAGGGGCCATTAAAACAATTTATTATTTCATTACCTTAATGCTCGAAAACATGACTTTATAGCTTTTCTATATGAGGTCAAAAGGGTCTATACTTATGACTTCTGAATGCAAGCTAAGCACGATTACCACAAGAGAGAATGAAAAGGGTGGCAAATGTTCTCATGTCACAATCAGACAAGCTTAAGCCTCTTCAAAACTTTTATTCTTTCTTGTAAGAATTAGAAAGTCCGATAAAACGATAGATTCGTTGTCAGTCTCCATATTGAGCCTGGAGCTGGCAGTCAACAAGAAATCAAATGAATTCATGGACAGTGCATTGTAGTTATACAAGTGCGTACTAGCTTTAAGCCATGCCACACACGCAATTGTCAGCGAATTGTTACGAATTCCGAAAACCTTGATTTTAATTCCTTTTTGTTGTCAGTAGGCCTATTATTGTATATCTTTTATCCTGAGATTTCAATGGTAACATCAATGAAACATTAACCATCGCAAACCGGATTGGTTTGTCGTTTCATGTCATGCTATCTGGAGCATGGAATCAAGAACTAAACTAAACTACACAATAAAATTGTAAATCAGGAATTACATATTTTTCATATATTCCTAGCTATGTGTCCTGCTAATAATGTGCAATACATACCAAGAGTAGCTAAGTGTTACGAAAATGAGCTAGCCTTGATCATCAATATATTTACAACAACAACAATAAATAACATATGAAATCTAACAAACCTAATGTGACTGGAGTTACAACAATATGAATGTACTTCTGCTCTCTCGGTTTACCTTGACGAACATTATCAAACTTAAGTCCTGCCGAATTTGATTAAACGTATAGTTTAGTGCAGCTATAAGTTTCTCCCCCCACCCACAAAAATAAAAAAAAATACTTAAAAGGAATGTAATCTAGAATTGTCCCAAGAATTTAGTTATAACATTGTGGAGTTTTGCAGTATAACTTTCGATAAAGTGTATGGTAATAAACCGTTGTCATAAAACTAGTTCTTCATAATGGAATTTTGTTGGTTAGCCGATCCTTCCAAAGCACTAATAGGGCAAGAATAACAATAATGAGAGTATTTTGATATTATCAAGACGTAGAGCAATCCGTAGTCAAGTTTATCTTAACAGTTTCTTGGTCTGTGATTATGATCGAGTCTTTAGAATTTCTGCAGAAGGAAAAAGTTCTTTCGGCACTGCTGCTGCGAGCAACCCTATTTCTGCAAGGGGGAAAAAAAGAGGAAAACCACGTAAAGATTAAAGGCTATTAGGTAAACATAGTCAGAAAGAAATACAAATAACGCTGAAGGAATATCATGAATTCTAATGTTAATATTGATAAATAATAGACGAGAGCCACAAATTCAACAATAATGTATAGGATTAAACAAATTGCTCTGACAAACAAATAATGCCGTAGGACATATTACAGTCATGGTTTCCACATGTGACAAATTAAAAGCTTTATAGAAGTAATTTTATAATGAAGGTTGTATTTGTCTCTCCAAGTTAACTAAAGGGCAAATATGAAAGTTAAAATTATAGGATTCAAGACGAAAGATCGTGAATTTAACGGTAGGCAAACTGAAGGTATTATAAAAAGAGACATGGCATAATTATCATCAGTTATGATAAAAAATACTAAATCTTACCTCTAAGTTTACCTGTGACCATTGATTATTAGTAGAAAATCTGGATCAAATAATGAAGACCCCACAAAATATTTTCACATTAGAGTTCGATCAAATTCAAGAAAAAAATTTGGCCTTGATCCTGACACGAGACTGATGAGACAGGTTAAAGTTAATATTGATAAGATAAAAAATGATGGTATAGTTTAATTTGTTCATGCTGAGGTTGAGCGAGCTGTCGGAAAATATGGTATCAACTAAAAGAAAATGATTTCTAATAAAAGAGGGAGAGAAAAAAGTAAGACTTCTTTACCCAGAGAGTTACCGTGAAGTGGAAGTATTTGTCCCAATTACGTCAAAGTCCACAGTATAACTCAATGGAAGCATGACAAAATAATAAAACTGTTACTATCATTGAGCACCACAGAGATTATCATTGTGACAATGATCACTGTAGTTCAGACACCATATTACTAAAAGTATTAATTAATCTGTTTTATTACACGGTCACATAACTTGAAATTCTTAATCAGGCCATATACGCAGATGACTGGCGCGCTGATTTGACAGCGACTGGCACAAACATCTTATTCCAGTCTCTGAAAACGCCAGCCTAAATTCAGACAACATTTTTATAACATAGTTTAGCTAGATAACTCATCTTACCTGAGTGCGTAAGAATCAACATTGCGGATAGCAAGACTTTTAAGAGATAGGCTTGTTTGCATTGACCTCGATCCATGACGGGACATAGCCCACTTTACTTGAGCTTCTTTCATGTCTTCAAAGTTGTCTTTATGTTCGAGGAAGAAGCTATATTGGCCTCTGGAGGTAAACTGTTGGGGGCGTCTGAAATTTCAGTGTAAACTAATTATCAATTCAAGAGTTTTATAAACAGCTTAGTTGTATTTGATTCTTTTATTGAATTTTTAAAATATTTTATCATGAAAAGTTTCTTTGATTCTTTATATGAAAATAATTTATTGAAAAAAAATAAAACATGTGGGAAGTGATGATATCTGGAATATTACAAATATCTTTTTCGTGAAATCTTCAAAATATCATTCACTACTAAGAACTGAGTAGCCTACTGTAGACTGCATTACCCTGAGGTGAGATCGAATGACATCTGTCGTCCATTTCCATCCGTGAAGGCTGCATAGAGTTTGCCCATCCTGTCCCATCCTAATCCTGGCAAGTCTCCTAATTCTATTATTAATTTGTAATGATATCCTGCAAAGATATTGAATTCATAGCTACTACATAAATAGATTTTTATGAATTTTTTCATCGATTGTGATAATCAGTCATGTGCCAAAATAGACTACTGTCCTGATTTAGCATATATGGAGATCTGTAGATAGTTTTGCACTTGCTTAGTGGGAACATTACCATTCAAAGTTCTCCTTTTATTCTTAAATTCTCTCCTGCAGGAGTGGTAACAGTATGTGAACAATAAAGCTGCTACAAAAGGACTGGAGTATGAATATCTTTAGGAGTATACCACCATAATATACAGGAGTACTTTTGCATTCTTAAACAAGTAATGACCGAGCTAAGGTAGGATATGGATTTTTGTGAATTTAGTGAACTTACGACAGTAATTGGGACTAGCTCCAGTTGATGAGAAGAGCTGGACTAATTCTTTCCCTGTTCCAACTCCGAGCCAGGCATCAGCATGGAGACCCATAGGAGCACATCGAGTTCCATCGCTGCCACATGAATGACATTTGCCCTATTGTAATAAAAAAAAAAAATAATAATAATAATAATAATGTTATGCCCTTCCAAACTATCAAGGAACAATAGCTAGATAGGTGCTGTTCCTACTGGAATGGTTTACAGAGTTACATGGGATGTATATGTACAATATACCCAAGAACTATAGACACTGCTACGAAAGAAACTTCTATACTTGAAATTTGAGCCATCCATGCATTCAACTTTAGAATAGAAATGGTAGGAGACTCGTGATATACGGTTTTAGAATAAAATATTCTAGCATGCCTCAGTTAAACCATATGAATATGCAACAAAACTATATACTTGAAACAGCAACGACCAATGGAAATGAAAAGTGTCCCAGTTCATGAATACGTACCGCTTTATAGTTTTCATAAGTGTCACACTGAAAAGCCATGTAAAGACACTGCGTTTCAATGGAGTCTACGAACAGTTCCACTGCCCTCTTGTGATTACAGCCAAGGGCGTCCTCAACGGCGTGCCACACTGATGGAGGAAGAATATTGATCAATCCCTTTACATGAACTGAATTTACCTTGAAAATATATACTCAATGAAGTACAAAATACTCATGCTAGTAATCTGGATAGCTAAAGTTACATAAATTGGCACTGCCCATTACGGGTAAGAGCAATATAAGACTCGGTAAATAAACTTAAAAAAAAATTCACACCTATATTCCTTCATGAATTTTAGAATCTTTTTTTTATTAAAAAAAAATATTCACTTATAAGAAATTGACTCTTTGAAAAGAAATGAAACTTTAGGTGAATAAAGCATTTGACATCTTGAAAACAAATTTTCTGCTAGAAGAAAGAAAAAGAAGATTGAAGCAAACCATTCTTGAAGGTCGTTCCGGTTGATATCCACCTTAATGGGGCTGCCAATGGAGGTTCACATCCAGTTTGTTGTTTACCGTCATTCGGATAGAAGTCCAAATGACCAATTGGTTGTCGCAATCCAAAGCCTTGTCCTGTCAAAAGATAAACATCTGTTTCAACATTTTGAAATATTCAATAACGATTGGAATCCGAAAATCAACAAGAAAAAGTAATATTACTTTAAATTGGATATAGACAGTATCATGATCAGTTTAATCTACTTAATAACAAAAGAAAAAAGAAAAAATCTCCATCAAGAAATATCCTTACAATAGGAAAATTTTAATCAACGTCTTCAAGGTAGACCAAAAGAGAATGATAGATGGATATAACATAAAAAATAAGTTAGAAATATGTACTTTACTTTACCAATGTTAAGAATGGATTCTGAATCTGTGTGAATTACGTCTACAAAATTGGCATCAGATGGATCGAGACGAACAGTTTCAGGCAAGTACTGGAAAAATGGTTCGGCTGGATCTAAGCCCGTGATTCTGCCAAGACCCGGAGTTCTCTCGCCTGCATATCCTAGAGGATAATTGAAAAAGATTAAGCTGCAGTCATTAGGAAACACGTTTAACCTTTTCACCGAAATTAAATTAGTATGAAAATTTTCAAATTGTGATATACAATTTACTGAAATTCCATTGCACGCAGAAATCGAAGAACATACCTGCAACATGGGCCCCTAAGGAGTGGCCAATAATATGGACATCTTCAGGATTAAGACCCTCCTTTTCTTGAAGCCATCGTATGAAATAGGCAATTTCGAGACCAACAAGACGAGCGTTCGTCACAGCTCTGTTATAAAGGGCTATTGACCCATTTGTCCAGTCAACCCAAACGATGTTTACGTCGTAATGTCGTAAGAAGCTACGTCCTATTTCCTGGTAACGAAAAAGATGACTATCAGAATTCTATACAAAGAGTTCACATCTCAAGTTCCCGGACCGTGTTAGTATTAATAATTGGTAATGAAGCAATAGCAACATTAGAAATGGGTGCAAGATTTAAAAAAAGATAACCTGATAACATGAGTAGAATACTGCTATAAAATGTTTAAGTGTAAATGAAATGGTGGTCTGACGTAGTACTTCATTTGATAGCCCTTACAACATTTTTTATTCCACAATTAGGTCACACAATTCTAAATATTAAAGAGTACATACTTTTTTTTTTCTATCCAGAACCAAGGAATAGAATATCCACAATTTCTCACCTCTATGTACGGCATATCCCTGCCATTTAAGAAACCATGAATGATAAATTTAGTTTTCCTGTCCGCTTTAAAAGTTGATTGCTTAACTGTTTCCAGGTTATACCAAGGAATGACCACACCTACGGTGTCCTCCTTCGAAGTTATCTTGTAGTTAACACCTACTTCCCTCCGTGTATCAGGAGGAAAGTTTATTGGTCGATGTATGGGGTGAAAAAAGTCCACGGTATTGGATATGCATCCCAATTCTCCGTAGCAGTAAGTCTCCACGTTTTCCTTGCTTGGTGCTGTGTGGAAAACAAACTGAACAGTGACTAATGCAATAATTGAAGACCATGCAGATTTTGAAAGAGTCTGTAAATCTGTCTTGTGATGATCAGATCCTTGAAGTTAAGTGTATATCAGACATTTTTCATGGACTGTACTAGAAACAACACCAAATAAACTGGCATTGGTGACATATATTCGTAAAATGACCAATAAGCGATTATCTCCCCAGTACACAAGAAAAAAATGGGGGAAAACATATTACTCATGGTGTAGCATGACCGGATCTATCACTTTAAATCTTAGATAAATAAAGAAATGAATTATATTACCATCATTGACCTTAGGTTCGGCTTCTTGAGAATGAAATGCAGGTTGCAGAAAAGTAAACAAAGATGTCTCTATAGCTGGTCCCAGTTCAGGTAAGTCGCTTAAGACTTTAAAAGTATTGTCAACGATATTGCTTCCTTGGGCCTTTTGTAGACAGATATTGGAAACAATGAACACCGCAATGCACAACATTCTCCTCGAGATTTTGTAGCGACTTGGTCCTGGGGAGAAAACAAGGAGAGTTGTGCATTGGTAACAATGATTATGGGAAACAGCTGTAATGAAACATCTAGTTCATAACTATTGCATGCAAGTTTAACGCTATTAGTAAATGATTAAGAAAATATGAAACCATATATTGTTGCACAGTCCTTTCACCAAAAAAAAAAAAAAACTCTTGTCTTATATTATGAAGAAATAAAAAATGAACACTTTCTTGTTTTCTTCTAAGTGCTCTGATGATGTGAAGTTGACAATAAACGTGCAATATGCGGTGTGAAATGCTGAATGCCTGAGAAAATATACGATATATAATAGTTATGCTTTGCCTATACATACACCGAATAGTCTGGGCTATTTTTCACACATTCTCATCTTTCTTTATAAACATGACAACAGAGACATTACCAAACAATTCTTCTTCACCCAAGGGGTTACTGCACTATCATTGTTCAGTAGCCACTTTCCTCTAGGTAAGGGTAGAAGAGAGATTTTAGAAATGATAAACAGCTCTTCTAAGAGGACACTCCAAAATCAAACCATTGTTCTCAGGTCTTGGTAGTGCCATAGCCTCTGTACCATGTGGTCTTCCACGGTCTCAGGTTCGAGTTCTCTTGCTTGAGGGTACACTTGGGCACACTATTCTATCTTATTTCTCTTCCTCTTTCCTATTTGAATGTGAAAAAAAAAATGATAACTGAATCTAACATACAATACGTTACACGTCCCCAGATCATAGTAAGCAATAAGCTTACTAGGTATGCAGTTTATTCTAACCGTCTTGCGTTCTCTATCATAAGGCTCAATGCGCTATAGTATTCTACTAGTTTTATTCCAGCTATGACCAAGAAGTGAAATCATTTTTCTAATTTCACAGTTGAATCTGTGAACTTCAAAAGTTGAAACTTTCCGTGAATATCTTTATGTTAAACAGGCTGACCTAAGTCTCTATATAGTTTACACATGAAAGACCATGTTAATGTTGTTACTGTTCTTAAAGGGTTTTATATTAATTAATAGTTACTTGTCTTTTCTTATAGTTTGCTTAATTCCTTATTTACTTTCCTCAATGGGCTGTTTTTCTTTGAAGCCCTTGGCTTTATAGCATCCTGCTTTTCCAAATAGGGCTGTAACTTATTTATCAATGATAATAATAATAATAATAATAATAATAATAATAATAATAATAATAATAATAATAATAATAATAATCATAATCACAATCACAATCACAATCACAATCACAATCATAATCATAATAATAATAAAAAAAGTTTAAGAGTTTCCTCTTAAATTTTGATTGGTCTTTTGCAATGATCCTTGAAGCCGATAGTGAAAGATTTCATTATTTAATTGGTAAAGTTCACGTAATAAGGCCGTAATAACTATCAAAACAGCATAATACGTAGGTCAAGAAAAATTCTCATGGAAAAAGAAAACTGGGCAGAGAATAAAAGAGTAATGGCTTATATATTAATGACTTACTTTTTATCTAATTACTGTGTAGGCTACTTTTACTAGTAATATATTTTAGTTGTGAAATTAACTTACAAATTAAAAATTCCAATTGCAAAGATGGGTAAAATTATCGGAAAATCCTAAGATTCATATTCTTCTATGTTCATCCAAAAACTGAGCAACAATGATAATATTGCCGATGATAATTGCAATTATCCATCAGGTGATCGTAGTAGGCTTAGTATTTACTAGTTATGCCGTGTGGTCAATGGTTTGTATTCAGTGAAAAATCTCAGGTGGAACGAAATATAAAGAACACTCTCCTTTATATACAAAAGCTCAAAGCAACAAGAAATTTCATGTTAAAAAACAGACACTGTTACAGAGGAGAAAAGCAGACATGTTTATTCTGGTTCTTTTTAGTGCGAGGGAAGAGCAAAGATACAAGCATACTATATACACAAAATGAACTATGTACGATCGTGTGACACACGGTTGGTACACTTATCAAAATAGTAAGGTTCTGACTTCGATATAGCACGATAATAGATCTGTAAGAAAAATTATCTTTCGGTTAACACAGATACAGTCTATATAAAGAACCTTTTTTTTTTTGTCTAGCAAAGGCGA
>NC_090739.1:48680789-48685789 GCF_036898095.1 Palaemon carinicauda
ATTGGAAATAAGGAAATAAGAACGGGGACAGAATGGTTCAACTAAACGGTGAGCGATGTGTGGTTCTTCAACAGGATAGTCCCAAAATTCGACATTGAAGAAAGGACATATTCAGATCGTATTGGTAAATATATCGTGTTGCTCGTCATTTACTTTAGCGTGATGACATATGCGGAGAAAATTTATTGCATTCCTGTCTCTAACCATCGCTCGATGGACAAAGACATGAATGTCATCGATTTCTCTGAGGAATCTGACGAACTGAGGACACACGGCACTGAAATCTCTCTTGAAATCTAGAAGGAAACTGACAAACTAAGAAAGAATACGATGAAATCTCGAAGGAAATTGACGAACTAAGGAAAGTGGAAGGTGAAATATCAAAGGAAACCGAAAAATTAAAGATCTTGAAAACTAGAACAGACAGAGGAGAACAGTATCGAAGATCCTTTAAACGAACACGTAAAATAGCCTTTAATGCTAGAGGTAAATCACCTTGAAATAGAGGTAAGAAAAGCCCTAATGTGAGAAATAAGGCACCTCAAAATAGAGGGGAAAAACCTTAAAGCTAGAAATAAGGCAACTCAAAATAGAGGTAAAAAACCTTAATGCTAGAAATAAGGCAGACAAAAAATAGAGGAAAAAAAAGCCCCTAATGCTATAAATAAGGCACCTAAAAATAAAGGTCAAAGAGCCTCTAATGCTAGAAGTAATGCACCTCAAAATCGAAGTCAAAAAGCCCCTAATGCTATAAATAAGGCACCTAAAAAGAGGTCAAAGAGCCTCTAATGCTATAAATAAGGCACCTAAAAAGAGGTCAAAGAGCCTCTAATTGTACTAGTAATGAACCTCAAAATCAAGGTCCAAAAGCCCCTAATGCTATAAATAAGGTACCTAAAAAGAAAGGTCAAAGAGCCTCTAATGCTAGAAGTAATGCACCTCAAAATCGAAATCAAAAAGCCCCTAATGCTATAAATAAGGCACCTAAATAAAGGTCAAAGAGCCTCTAACGCTAGATGTAATGCACCTCAAAATCGAGGTCAAGAAGTCACTAATGCTATAAATAAGGCACCTAAGAAGAGGTCAAAGAGCCTCTAATGCTAGAAGTAATGGACCTCAAAATCGAGGTTAAGAAATCCCTAATGCTATAAATAAGGCACTTAAGAAGAGGTCAAAGAGCCTCTAATGCTACAAGTAATGAACCTCAAAATCAAGGTCCAAAAGCCCCTAATGCTATAAATAAGGCACCTAAAAAGAGGTCAAAGAGCTCCTAATACTAGAAGTAATGCACCTCAAAATCGAGGTCAAGAAGTCCCTAATGCTATAAATATGGCACCTAAAAAGAGAGGTCAAAGAGCCTCTAATGCTAGAAGTAATGGACCTCAAAATCGAGGTCAAAAGTCCCTAATGCTATAAATAAGGCACTTAAGAAGAGGTCAAAGAGCCTCTAATGCTACAAGTAATGAACCTCAAAATCAAAGTCCAAAAGCCCCTAATGCTATAAATAAGGCACCTAAAAAGAGGTCAAAGAGCTCCCAATACTAGAAGTAATGCACCTCAAAATCGAGGTCAAGAAGTCCTTAATGCTATAAATAAGGCACCTAAAAAGAGAGGTCAAAGAGCCTCTAATGCTAGAAGTAATGCACCTCAAAATAGAGGTAAAAAAGCCCCTAATGCTATATATAAGGCACCTAAAAAGAGAGGTCAAAGAGCTCCTAATACTAGAAGTAATGCACCTCAAAATCGAGGTCAAGAAGTCCCTAACGCTATAAATAAGGCACTTAAAAAGAGGTCAAAGAGCCTCTATTGCTAAAGAAATGCACCTCAAAATCGAGGTAAAAAAAGCCCCTAATGCTATAAATAAGGCACCTAAAAAGAAAGGTCAAATAGCTCCAAATACTAGAAGTAATGCACCTCAAATTCGAGGTCATGAAGTCCCTAATGCTATAAATAAGGCACTTAAAAAGAGAGGTCAAAGAGCCTCTAATACTAAAAGAAATGCACCTCAAAATCGAGGTAAAAAACCCCCTAATGCTATATATAAGGCACCTAAAAAGAGAGGTCAAAGAGCTCTAATACTAGAAGTAATGCACCTCAAAATTGAGGTCAAGAAGTCCCTAATGCTATAAATAAGGCACTTAAAAAGAGGGCAAAGAGCCTCTATTGCTAAAAGAAATGCACCTCAAAATCAAGGTAAAAAAGCCCCTAATGCTATAAATAAGGCACCTAAAAAGAAAGGTCAAAGAGCTCCTAATACTAGAAATAATGCACCTCAAAATCGAGGTCATGAAGTCCCTAATGCTATAAATAAGGCACCTAAAAAGAGGTCAAAGAGCCTCTAATGCTAAAAGAAATGCACCTCAAAATCGAGGTAAAAATGCCCCTAATGCTATATATAAGGCACCTAAAAAGAGAGGTCAAAGAGCTCCTAATACTAGAAGTAATGCACCTTGAAATCGAGGTCAAGTAGTCCCTAATGCTATAATAAGGCACTTAAGAAGAGGTCAAAGAGTCTCTATTGCTAAAAGAAATGCACCTCAAAATCGATGTAAAAAAAGCCCCTAATGCTATAAATAAGGCACCTAAAAAGAGGGGTTAAAGAACCTCTAATGCTAAAAGTAATGCACCTCAAAATAGAGGTAAAAAAGCCCCTAATGCTATAAATAAGGCACCTAAAAAGAGGGGTTAAAGAACCTCTAATGCTAAAAGTAATGCACCTCAAAATCAATGTAAAAAGCCCCTAATGCTATAAATAAGGCACCTAAAAAAAGGGGTTAAAGAACCTCTAATGCTAAAAGTAATGCACCTCAAAATCAATGTCAAAAAGCCCCTAATGCTATAAATAAGGCACCTAAAAAGAGGGGTTAAAGAACCTCTAATGCTAAAAGTAATGCACCTCAAAATCAATGTCAAAAAGCCCCTAATGCTATAAATAAGGCACCTAAAAAGAGTGGTTAAAGAACCTCTAATGCTAAAAGTAATGCACCTCAAAATCAATGTCAAAAAGCCCCTAATGCTACAAGGCATATAAAAATAGAGATCAAAGAGCCTCTAATGCTAGAAGTAATGCACCTCAAAATCGAGGTCAAAACGTCCCTAATGCTATAAATAAAGCACCTAAAAAGAGAGGTCAAAGAGCCTCTAATGCTAGAAGTAATGCACCTCAAAATCAAGGTCAATAAGCCCCTAATGTTATAAATAAGGCACCTAAAAAGAAAGGTCAAAGATCCTCTAATGCTAAAAGTAATGCACTTCAAAATCGAGGTAAAAAAACCCCTAATGCTATAAATAAAGCACCTAAAAAGGGAGGCAAAGAGCCTCTGATGCTACAAGTAATGCACCTCAAAATCAAGGTAAAAAAGCCCCTAACGCTATATGTAAGGCACCTACAAGTAGAGGCCAAAGAGCCTCTAATGCTAGAAGTAATGCACCTCCAAATCGAGTTCAAAAAGCCCCTAATGCTATATATAAAGCTCCTAAAAATAGAGGTAAAATAAACCCTAATGCTATAAATAAGCCCCTAAAGCTAAAGTTAAGGAACCTCTAAAAACAGAGGTAAAATGATCCTAATGCTAGAGATAAGGCACCTCAAAATATAGGTTAAAAAATCCCCTAATGCTAGAGATAAGGCACCTGGCACATCAAAATCAGAGGTCAAAAAGCCCCTAACGCTAGAGATAAGGCACCTAAAAACAGGGGTCAAAAGCTCCTAATGCTAGAGATAAGGCACCTAAAAATAGAGGTAAAAAAAGCTCCTAATGTTAGAGATAGGGCACCTAAAAATGGAGGTAAAAAAGTCCCTAATACTAAGAATAAGGCACCTAAAAATAGGGGTAAAAAAGTCCCTAATGTTCGAGATAAGGCACCTCAAAATCAGAGGTTAAAAGGCCCCTAATACTAGAGATAAGGCACCTAAAATAGATGACATAAAGCCCCTCAAGCTAAAGTTAGGGCACCTAAAAATGGAGATCAAAAAGCCTCTAATGCTAGAGATAAGGCACTTCAACATAGAAGTTAAAACCCCTAATGCTATAGATAAGGCACCTAAAAATATAGAGGTAAAAAAGCCCCTAATGCTAGAGATAAGACATCTCAAAATAGAGGTCAAAAAGACCCTAGTGCTAGAGATAAGGCCCCTAAAATAGAGGTAAAAAAGCCCCTAATGCTAGAGATAAGGCATCCCAAAATAGAGGTAAAAAAGCCCCTAATGCTAGAGATAAGGCACTTCAACATAGAAGTTAAAACCCCTAATGGTAGAGATAAGGCACCTAAAAATATAGAGGTAAAAAAGCCCCTAATGCTAGGGATAAGACATCTCAAAATAGAGGTAAAAAAGCCCATAGTGCTAGAGATAAGGCCCCTAAAAATACAGGCAAAAAAGCCCGTAATGCTAGAGATAAGCCACCTCAAAATAAAGGTAAAAAAGCCCCTAATGCTAGAAGTAAAGCACCTCAAAATATAGAGGTTATAAAGCTAAAGTTAAAGCACCTAAAATAGAGGTAAAAGAGCCCCTAATGCTAGAGATAAGGCACCTCAAACTAGAGGTCAAAGAACCTCAAATGCTAGAAGTAAGGCACCTCAAAATAAGAAGTCAAAAAACCCTGATGCTAGAGGTAAAGGGCCTCAAAATGTGGGCCAAAGAGGTGCTACAATTAAATACAGCATATACTTTAGGTATTTTTTTATGAATGAAATGACCCCGCTTCACCGGTGGAACACTTTTAAGGCGTTGGACATCAGGACATGAAACGACAAACAAAATCGTAATAATACGACTGCTCAATGCTAGGAAATATTTCCTTTTGCCTTGGGAAGGAAGCCAGCTAGACTTGGACCTTTGAGCATTGAGCAACCGTCACCAGGGAAGGGGGTTCGCTTGGAAGTGAGCGACTTGCCCAGATAATTTGATTGATTGATTGATTGGGAGTTTTTTGTCATCCTGATATCTAAGGTTATTGACGCCGAACCAGATAATTTTAGTAAACAGTGTGTTGATAGTT